>NC_135270.1:34263374-34528374 GCF_051311805.1 Agelaius phoeniceus | reverse complement strand
CTTCCCAGCAAGTGGAAAAACAAATCAACCAACAAACAAAATGAAAGAAAAAAAAATCACACTGTCCTTCATGCTATTGACCACCTCAGATCTCTAGCTATCTCTTCATATTTCAGTTTCATAGAAAGCAAGAAGCTTGGATCCAAAACTCCAAAAAGTAATTATAAATTTGCCTTTAAACAGCCACCTTCAGCACTCTAGCTGCACCATGTAGTTTACCAGGGATGACTGATCTGATTCTCAACATCACTATCAATAACTGACTTCTATTTTTGCATGTCTCAAGGCCTGAACTACAACTTCTGACTGAAGTGAGGATTTACTTAAAGAAAATAGCAGTTCCAATTCTTCGTAATGTTTCTTTCTTGCTTGTCTCATCCTTAAAGTGGAACTACATAGCTGAGAACACCCTCCAAGAGATAATAGAACCATTCCCTGCTATTTGGTGGACTTTGTGATACTGGGTGTGATTGTATACCTCAGTGGTGGCAGACAGCTTTAATTCACATTTTGTCCAATGGCACTAATTAGATACACTGCTTATAGTCAGGTTTCTTAATCTCCAGTTAAGAAGCATATGGCACGTAAAAGAAATGAATTACAAAGGCGCAGCACTCAGTTCTGACCCACTGTTCCTGACTTGCACACTTACAGTCTCCATACGATTTAGAAGTTGCCAAGTTGCCCTAATATTATACTTATTTTTTTTTTCTGGCAATGGCTAGGGAAGAAGCAACAATAACTTTCACGTTGGTGATGAGGTTTCTTACACAAGAGTGCGCATGCCACTTGCATGCACAAGTGTACAACTCACTTGCTTTCATCTACAAAAAATGACAATGTCCAGGTACCTCGGAATGGCAGCCATGCCCTCCAATGCATCAAGCAATATCTGAATTACTGTAATCCACAATCCTGCTACGTGTGGTATTGTCCAGGTTGCTGACTAAAACACTAAGAATATCATCCCAAGTATCAAACCCAAAGGAACATTATTTAGAATCAGAACTGTTGACTATCACTTTTTTCCACCCATGCACTGGAAGGTATTCCATGCTGGTACTAACAGATACGGTGTAATATAATAAACTGTTGTTGAATCACAAAAGGAAAAGATGGGAAGGAAGCTACTGGGTTAAGATAGTGCAAAACAAAAATTGAGGAAAAGGTGCCTGAAGAATGCTCCAAACTGGGATCTAGTGAACTGAGGTCAAGCTAAAGGTTTCAGCAGACATAATCAAGTCATAGATGCATATAATGCTGGCATATGTACAGAATATATTATGTCTTACTGTATCTTCAAACAGTTCATGTCTACTTATTACAAAGAGAAACACTGAAGTTGTTTTCATAGAATGTGAATCCCAGAAGAGAAATAACATTAATTCAAAAGAAGAACTTTGCTATAAGTCATTTGAAAATCATAATTTCATTCTGCCACTGTTGGGTGTCTATCAAACTGAGGTCAGGACATTCTCGTAGTAAATTCCAAATCTTTACTTTTTGTCCTCATAGCACTGTTGGCAAGATCCTGGAAGATCCCTACTGAATTGAAATGATGCTCTGCTGAGTGATTTTTGAGCCTGAAGTGTGAATTCCATAGTTTGCATGAACTACCTACATCTTTCTGCTGCCAGCTCTGCTCTTACATGCCAGGGCACATCAATCCCAACTTGCAATATCCTGCATATTAGTCTATAGTCTATTCTGAACTCAGCAAAAACACCAAGCAAAAATATATGCTGATTCCCCAGGGTCCACAAAACTTCATAGTGGACTGAAAAGACAAAAATTTAATTGCCCAATTGCTGTTGAAGAAAAGATCAACAAACTCTACATAACTACATATCTACAACATAAGGGTAATAAATATTTATTGTTTTAAGATCATTTGGTTTCTGTTCCTCAATCATAAAAGACTAATAAACATTTAATCATCACAAAATTTGCATAATTTCAAATAATTTTTTTACTACAATGATTAAAACCTCAGTTTTGATCCTTCCTTATTTATTCTGGAAAATATATTCCATTTCTAAAATATATAGAATTGCTTACTTCTGCTGATGAACTTAGGAGCTTAATACCTGTCCATACATAGCCTTAGAAAGTTCTAAAAACTCATTTAAAGAAGATTTTAATTTTGGAAAATTCATGTTTAAAAAGATACAAAATCTGTATCTTCCATTATTAAAATTTCAAATTCAAATACTTTGTTTATGCATTATACATTTCTCTATGACGTTTTCTTATGAAAGGTTTTATAAGATATATCCCTTATATGCTATTTTAGAAAACAAAAATATTTAAATATTAAAAATATTTACTAAAATGGTTACTTGTTCTGGTATATTTGATATGTACTGCAGAATGGAAATGTTACCAAAAGTCAGAAATTCTTTGCAAGATAAAACCAGAGTGTTAAATATTGATATTCAGATGAAATGTATAGTTGGTAATAGGAAGGCAAAATCTGTCAAAGGAAAAATAAAAATATGGCTGCCATGTATACTACCAATTCCCCCTGTAGGTGTTTGTAGACTAGAGACAGAACACAGCTGCAAAGGACAAGTGAGTGATCCTGTAGCAGTGGTACACCTATTCATTACTGTTACTTGACTCCTGTGGTAATTTTTAGAAGTAAAACTACTTATTTCACACTATAAGGGAAAACAATGTTGCTTAATTAAAATGCTCTCTGGGGGTAGAGAAAAAAAAAAGCAAAACAAAAACACCAGTGAGAAATTCTCCTTAATGTTTGAATTGCTGACCAGTGTTACTGGTTACATTATATTTGAAGAGATATGAATTTTTCCTTGGGTATGCTGACTGTCCCATAGCACCAGAAAATCTGGCACCTGTTTATGGACAATTGCAACATGAGATTTTTAACTGGGTTACTGAAGCAATTTTCAATTGACACACTTTTCTGAATTCAGTTGATGGCAGTTCTGGGATATGGAGATCAGTTGCAATGTAAGAGACATTTCTCCAAAAAACAAAGATTCAAAGCTCATTAATTTTAATCTTTGAAGGATTATGCACAATATGATACTATTATGATCATTAAAGTGTAAGTTTGAATGGAACAAAGTTTAATAAACTGACTTCCTGCTTTCTCAAGAAAAATGGATATAAAGAGATGATAAAAGCCCACCCTCCTCTGGGTGGGAAGATTCATACAGTAATAATCTAACAACATTTCTTCCTGAAAATAAAACAAATTCCACATAAGCTTCTGAAGCAAAATACTGTTCCTGAATTTTTCTGTAAAATAATACAAAGACAAAACAAAGTATAATTGCATAGCCATTATACTAGGTTTGCAGACTCAAAAATATTTCAGGCATTTTAAACAGATGTCAGAAAGTCTTGCTTAAATAATTCTGCACAACACAGGACAATGTATTACATGAGAAGAGTATTGGTAAGATAGGCATGTATTTTTTGCAACAGAAAAGGTTGAGACAGTTCACAAATTATCAGAGTGGTACTATCCAGACAGAAAATTCTCTAGGAGAATTTTTTTAATGCAAATTTTTGGTCCACTTTTCCATGATACTTTACTGCATCCTTTTCATTATTCCAAATAGTATGTATTATTATTTTGAAAAACAGAACAGTTCTTCAACCTTGATGTCCTTTTAAATGGTTAAGCAGCACCACAAGCCTCAAAAAGGATTTAATTAAATAAGCATTTCAGGATTCACTCTACCTATAAAAAAGTTTGAGCTTTAACAAGGAAACTGAAATATCCTCAGCTGTTCCTAAATTCTGTTTATATTCTAGGCAGATTATAAAAGTATGACAGGTTTTTTGTCTAATTATAATATAAAACAGAAGTATGCTGTTCTTGAGACTCTCTGAAAAGAATAATTGAACCAGCTTTATTATCACAAAATGAAGAACTGATGAGAGGTAAGTTGTCTACAAGTTTTAAAAACATAAATTCAAAACACTTTTTTTTTTACACATTTTATTTTGCACTTAGAGAGAATGAAGAGAGGTAAAGTGACATTATAACTGTATTAATTTCAGTAAAGGGGCATGTATTTCACATGGAGTAACAAAAATTCCTACCTTGATGGACTGACTGTAAGGTCCTATGCTGGCAGGTGCCCAGTGGGAAATGCTCTGTACATGCATGACCAGCTTTTCATCATGTACTACATCATCTGTTGCCGTGTCATATTTATGTGCAAGGCAGTCAATGCAAAACAGCACTCCATCAGGTAACAATGTTTCCACACATACTCTGAAAACACAAGATAATTATTTTTTTCAAACAGAACTTTGCTTGAACCAACTTCCAACATTTATTTTCCAATTATTATTTTTTTTGTCTGGACATTATCTCAGGAAATTTTGCCTGGATCATATAGCAAAAGTTAGAGTATTGGAATAACCTGCTAGCATTAACACTGTTATCTCCTCAAGGACACTGCTGGCTCACAGACAGCTTCTTGTCCACCAGGACTCCCAGGTCCTTCTTTGCAGAGCTGCTTCCCAGCACTTCAGTCTCCAGCTTGCAGTGCATTGCAGGTGCATTCCTTCCCAGGTGCAGGACCCTGTATCTGACTTTGTTGAATTTCACAAAGTTGTTCTCTGCTCATCTCTCCAAGCTGTCAAGGTCCTTCTGCAGGGCTGCACAGCTCTCTGGGGTATTGACCACCCCTCCCAGATTGGTGTCACCAGTGACCCTGCTGAAGAGGGATCTGCACCTTTATCCAAGGCACTGATGAATAAATTAAACAATACTGGGCCCAATATTGAACCTTGGGGCACACTATTAATGACAGGTCTTCAACTAGACCCTGTGCCACTGATTATGACCCCCTGGGATCCCCATTCAGGCAGTTCTCAATCCACCTCTCTGTCCACTCGTCCAGGCCCCACTTCCTGAGTTTGCCTATGAGGCTGCCAAGAGACAGCGTCAAAGTTTTCTAAAAAGCAGCAGCAGCTTATAGTTCCTTTATAACCTTCTCACAAGTTATTTGTAATACTAGCATATTTTTCTGCTATACTTTAAGTTGCATGACAGATACATAAATATGACAGGACTCAAAATCTACTTAAGCATTCATTTATAAAGTTCACTTCTGTTTCCTCCAAGGAAGACTGAGTGCCTTGATGAACAGACAGACGTGTGCTGCATGTGGCCAGTTAAAAGGAGGGGGGGGTTGAGGTCTGTGTGGGGAAATCAACATTTCAAAGCCTGAAAAATAATTATACTTGCAGTCCATGCATAGAAAAGTCATTTAGCTCCCAGCAGGAATCCAACAAAAAATTACTTGTTCTCTTTACATATCATGTAACAGCCTTATAAAATTCTTCCCATCTTGCTTATTTCTTCCAAGAAAACTATTTTTCTTCTCATCTACCACATGTAAATATAGTAGTTTTTCCTCATTACCATCATCATAAGCATGGATGAATGAATTTTCTGCTTGGGCTGGTAAATTTTCAAGACAATTTTGCAAATTTATTGCAGATCCACACCCAAGTCAGTGCTTCCAGCATACCGCTTGTGAGAACTTCCACAACCAGGCCTCTGTACATAATGCAATGATGCAACCATGCAAACTGCTGTATAATTTTTCTTCAGGACAAAATGCAACATAGACAAATATGCAACATAAACGCAGTGCTGTGGAAAGGGATCTGAGGACCCTGGTCGATGGCAAGTTGAACATGAGTCAGCAGTGCCGTGGCAGCCAAGAGGGCCAACCATGTCCTGGGGTGCATCAGGCACAGCAGGGCCAGCCAGGCAAGGGAGGGGACTGTCCCCTCTGCTCTGCTCTGCCCTGGGGCATTCTCACCTCCAGTGCTGGGGGCAGTTTTGGGTGCCATAGTAAGACATATAGGGTTAGAGAGCATCCAAAGGAAGGCAGCAAAGATGGTGAAGGGCCTTGATGGGCAGCCATATGAGGAGCAGCTGAGGTCACTTGGTCTGCTCAGCCTGCAGGAGATTCAGGGGAGAGCTCAGTGCAGTTACAGCTTCCTCATGAGGGGAAGAGGAGGGGCAGGCACTGACCTCTTCTCTGCGGTGACAGTGACAGGACTGAGGGAATGGTGTGAAGCTGTGTCAGGAAGGTTTAGGCTGTATCCAGCCTTAGGGAAAGGTTCTTCATCCAGAGGGTGGTTGGGCACTGGAGCAGGCTACCCAGGGAAGTGGTCACAGCACCAACCAGACAGAGCTCAAGAAGCTTTTGGAAAATGCTCTCAGGCACAGCGTGTGATTCTTAACGTGTCATCTCATCTGCAGGATCATGAGCTAGACTTTGACAATTTTTGTGGGTCTCTTTCTACTCAGGATATTCTATGATGCTCTGAAAACTGTTTGCTCCATAAAAATAAAAGTAAAAAGCCATTTTCCTGCAACTTTCTAATCTTTCTACCTTTTTATTTTATTGATGGAAGGCTATGTAGCTGGCTAAGCAAATGTGGAGGCCTAAAACATGCAGGCATAAGAAATGAAAGTTAAATTGTGAGAACTTGAGTACTATAAGGAGAACCTACAACATGTAGGATTGGAGACTAATTTTGTGTAGTTTGCAGCTGGGATTAGATCTCTCCTAATCCGACCCTCCCATTTCTCTCTGATTTAATAATCCTGGCCTACAGTCAGCATCTTGAAGAAACCTCTCTCTGCTTGTTTTGGGTCTGACACACAGGCACTGTAGTGGAATGTGATGATTATCTTAACAATGTCTTTGAACTATTTGTCTTGCTATACTTAAAATTCACAAGCCTCTATTACACTTCATATTCTGCAATAAGAGTATAAAATATAGCATTTTTCATTAGAAAATTGCTGAACAGTTGGTTTTAAAAATATGAAGAAGACAAGAGGTATGTCCAAATGATTGACCCTGCTTTTAGTGCAGGATTAGACTAGATGACCTCCAGAGGTCCCTTGCAACCTGTATTAACTTATGATTCAAGTGAAATTTCTCGAGCTACATCAGTTCTGAATTCTCAGCATATTATCTCAGAAGCATAAGAAATTACTGTAAAAATTACAAATTACTGTAAAAAGAAATAAGCCATTTTGACGAAGGCAATAAAAAATACAAACAGAAAATTAGTTTTAACACACATCTTAAAAAAAAAAAAATTCATGGGCTAAGTGTTTTTTATCTAATTTCCAATGGAAAACAAACCCACCACACCCAAATAACACAGAAATCACATAGTACACACCTAGACCACCAAGCAGTTTCATTATGTCAGGCATAGACTTGGATGCAACATAGAAGATTTTGCACAACACATATTGAAAAAACTATGCTTTGTGTATCTATGAATTAAAGTGTTAGCATCAGTGTTAATTCCTTTTCATACTTGAATTCTTATTGAACATGGAAGTGCAGCTAAGCTATCCATTTGGTGTGATTATCTGAGGGAAACACAAGATATTAAGAACAACCAGATTGGATTGAGCCAAAGATCCATCTAATCCAGTATTTGCCTGCAACCAGAGCCAAGTACATATAGGCAGGGGAAGAAAAGAAACAGACTAAATATAGTTTTGAAATAACTGTCAGTATCTCATGATGCAAATCTCCTGCAACTGCTCAGATAATAATTTTGTCAAATGCTTTAGTATTTAACAAAATAAATAGAACAAAGTGAGTAACATTTGTCACAAAGACCTAGAAGGTTCCAGACCTCATCACTTTTAGGAAGACTTAATATTGGTAGTATGGTGCCAGTAATGCTTTTGACACTTTCTCCTGTAACACACTCATAGAGGAATTGTTGATGTATGGGCTGGATGAGCAGAGTGAGGTAGAGTGAAAACTGGCTGAACAGCCAGGCCCAGTGGGTGGGATCAGTGGCAAAAGGCTCACAGGTGAACAACCAGGAGTCTATACTGGGCCCACTCCTGTTCAACATCTTCATTCATAATTGGCATGATGAGGCAGTGTACCCTTGGCAAGTTTCCATCCACATGGATGTTGACAAGATGAAGAAACAGGCACACAGGAACTTGATGAAATTTGGCAAGGAGAAGCTGCAAGTCCTACACCTGGGGGTGGAACAAGCCCAAGGTCCAGTATATTCTGTGGGCCCACTGGCTCAAAAGCAGCATTACAGAGAAGGACTGGAGGTTCCTGATGGACACCAACTTGAACATGAGCCAACACCATGCCCTTGTGACAAAGAGGTTTGATGATATCCTGGGTTGCAGCAAACCTTTGATGATATCCTGGGTTTTACTTAAACTTCAGAGAAGCACTGCCAACAGGTCAAGGGATGCAAACAGAAAAGAAAAGCAAATAAAATCCCAGCAATACAAACATTTGTCCCTTCAATCAAGTCAAAAAGAACTAAGACTTGCAAACCATGTATTATCCTTCTGTAAGTCCAGACTGGGGGGGGCATTTGTAAACCTTATGGTATATATTAAAGCAAGAATTCCTAACCCTAGTGGTTTTGACATGAGCAGCTGTGATGTCAAAAGGCAGCAAAAGTCTTCTTCTGTGAGACACAAACATTTGGCAAAATGCTTCACAAATATGGCAACAATAATTCAGTCTATTACACTGCATCATAAATATACTACAGCAGTAGTCTAATCCTACCTTGCTGGTGGACACAAATCAAATTCTGTCACATAAACTGAGTTTATAACACTGAAATCTTTCATGCTCTTCACATATAGATGAACCAAAATAATATCTTTCAGTTTAAATCCCTCTGAAGTCAAAATGGCTGCAGGATAAAAAAAAATAGCTGTTAAAGACAGAATATTGTAAATGTATTTAGAAAGACAGCATAGGCATCCTGGTTTTGTTCAGCAAAACCAACTGGTGATAACCTAATTGTTCTCTAAACATGACTGAAGATTTTGCAATATACTACCTTTCCCCATTTAATACTTCTTTCTTTCATTACATTCTTTCCCATGTTAGTTTTCCAAATATACAGAAGTAGACTACAAAATAAATTTTATCCACTCTGAGCAGTGGTGAATTCTTGTCCCATGAAAACACATCATACATTCATGCATGTAGATATGTTACAGCCTGAATTACTTGTATCCATAAATCTGATTGTCTTAGGGGGCCTTGGGGAGGGGTGTTCATTCTGTGACAGCTCGTAATCTACAAAGGACAAAATTCAAAAATCACAAAAATACAGAACTGGAAGGGACAATAGCCATCTTCAAGAAAAAGATCAAATATTTATATGCCATTCCAGAGGGGTGCTCGTCTAAGCTGTTTTCAAAAACTCTCACTGCAATAATAATCTCTGCATAAACAAAGAATTATAAATGGCAAGACAGACAATAGGAAACAGAAGTGGCCACAGGATAAATGAAGGAAAGATGAGAGCAGAGGAAAGCTCAAGCAGGCAGCTAAAGAAGAGATACTGAGAAATCAAGATCACCTGATCATCTGAATGTGTATGCATAGAATACTCCAGACATAGTATTCAGAGAGAATGTATTACTCTCATATAGTCAACCACATAACCAGATATGTCATCAGCTCTGCAGTGTCCCTTTTTTAGCTCATGAGCAATAGAAACTAAATGAAGATGAAATCTTCTCTGAATATAGAACATATGTAATATGAAAGTACTCATATATAACAAGAGAGTACACTGTGACCTAATTTAAATGAGCCATGTAAAGTTGTTCTCAGTATAATTTTGGGCATCTTGCCCTTTAATGTTACAGTATGCAAATGTATATATACTTATATATTTGTTTTTAAGTTGAGAAGTACAAGGGTATAAAGACAATCTCTGAAGGTTGTCGCCTTAGTGAGAAACTGTTTTTGTGTTAAACTTTTCACTGCTTTTGAAGACAGTTTAGGATTTTGCACACTTTCATTAACATTAGCTAGGTCATACCAGTACTGAATTTTGTTCTAAATGTCTCAGTTTTACTTAGTCATACTGCCAATAATGAAGGCAATATGAAGAGGGGAGTTCTCACTTACAGAAAAGAAAGTATGCACAAGTGATATAAGAGGCTATATAGCAACTAGAATGTCCTAGAACTCCTATGAAATCACACTACATGTCCAGAAATATCACCTGATAAATTAGCATACAATGGCAATTCTGTATGGAAATAGAAATGTATTTGAATCCTAACTGATAGCAATCACTAGGTCAATATTAGCTGTTACATCATCAGTTAAGTAGGAAACAAGGACAATTTTTGAATTTCCAGCCAGCACTTTAGTCAAGAAGAAAGGTCTGCAGGTAAAAGTTCTGCAGCATTACATGAAATACTGGAGGGGGGAAAAGCCTTCAATCAACGGATACATACCTCTGCAGACACAAATATCCCCACTCTAAATTTAAAATATATGAGCCAAGAAATTAACTCTAATTTGTGGACACAGAGCAAGCTGAAGGGAGTGATTTGGGTAAATTCATAATTCCTACCTTTACTTTAAAAATATATCCTAAGTAAAAGTACTATCCCTTTTCCTCCTCCATTAATTAGAAGAATGGTGGGAAATAACTTTTCCTCAGCTTATAATCAAAATAAAATTGTTTCCCAAAACACTTACTCTAGTAGAAAGGCATACATGATGAACCTTGGGCTCTTCTCAACAACTTCTGTTTTTCAGGGACAGGACCTGAAAAGGTTTCCCTGCATTCCCATTGCATCTGTCCTGGATATATAGGAAAACCTTACAGACTTTCTGTTGAATTTCAAGCCATTCATGGTTTCTAATATTTTATATGATCAGGTGAGACTCACCCTTACTTAAGCAGAACTGCCCCAAAAGTTTACATTGACTGAAGTACAGCTTTTTGATTGCTTTTGGTGGGTTGGTTGGTTTTCTGTTTTGTTGGGGTCTTTTTGTTTGTTTTTTATTAAGGGGTTATTCAGAATCCTTAGCTGAGATCCACAAAACACAGTATCCAAACTGTCTACAGGAAGTAGCATTTAAGAACTTTAGCGTGTTTTAATGTAATAAAAATGCACTGTTTCCTTCAGCTTATGAAACTTTGCCATGGTACAACTACATCTGCTTTAGATTATATAAAGCAAAGCAATCTTTGTCATCTTCCAATCATATCTAAAAAAAAAGTTTAACATGAGAGTTTAAGAAAACAAATATATAAAGAGCAACACACTGCATTCCCTCCCATTCTTGGCTTCATAGAATTCCATCCATTCTACAGAACGTTTCATAGCGTCTAATAAGAAATTTCCATTTACAAATCTTTTTGTCAGCACACATTCACTTTAGAGGTGGTTAAATCAGTTAGCTCAGCAGAGAGTTTAAAGGTACTGTGCTTATTCCAGTCTCACTACAGTGAAGCTGAACTGCTGTACAGATTCAAAATATATATGCAGAAAAAGCCTTGTGCACATTTGCAGATTAAGTTCTCAGAAACAAATTGTTTTGTTTGTCATGACAGAACCATAATTCATTCAGTTTCCACATTCACTTCTAAAAGGAGAATAACTAAAAGACATGTGAGAACTGAAATCTTCTGCAAAGGATATGCATCTGTGCATCACACAGGTAATGCAAGCAATCTGCTGAAAGCAACAGGCTACTGCACTAGTCAGACACAACATTTTCTGGCAGATGCTAAGGCAAAATTACATAATGTTTGTACAAAAAATTTCCATTCAAATATAATGAGGAAAAAAAAAGGCTGCAAAACCCTCTTGCTTCACTTTATAGATGATTTGCAGATTTACACTAAAATCTATTGTCTTTTTCCATAAAAGTCTGATCATCTCCACCTTGCTGATTTCCAAAAAATCAAAAACTAGCTTATTGACCTTCTACCAAGTATAATTTTGCTTCTTAAAAAAAATTCTAGGGTTTCTTTACCATCCTATATTCAATCATGAATACTCAACTGGACATGCAAAAATATAAGATATATTAGAACAATATGTCATGCAAATTCTATGAGTTTACCCATTTAGATACTAAAAATTATTTCAATTTTTGAGAATGAAAAGAAGCCTGTACAAACATACTTTACTTAAACTTTAGAATGAAAAAAAATACAAAACAAAACCATGAACATTTTATGTCAGAATAAACCATCACTATTATATGTCAGAATCTTCTAAGGAACCTGGATTTCATGATTCCCAAGACAGCAATTTTGCCTTTACATTAGGAATATAAATGAGATCTACTGCTACTGACCTAATCCTAGATGCCAAAATGTATATCAGTTTTCTAGAAAACTTAATTTAAACTTATGGAAGCTACAAACGTGTTTTAGCAAGTAGACAGCATCTATAGCACACATACATATACACACTATATATTTCAAGAATGCTATAAAATGAGCAAGTACTGTGTAAATAGAGTTTTTACAGTGATATGAACACTACTTTGTCATTCCAAGGCCTTCAAAGTTAGTCAAATTATGATGTGTTAAATATTAAAGCCGGCAGTCTTGATTTCAAAGGTTCCAATCAACTGCAAAATGAGATGGCACGCCAACAACTACAACCTATAAAGTTATAAAACCACATGAAAATACAGATTCTTCCTTAAAATAATATTAAAAACACAATCAGTGACAGCAGATAATGTATTAACTGAATAAAGCACCTCTGAGAGAAGAAAATGCTTCCTGTGCTGCATCTTGAGCATTTTTATCCTTTGATGGAAGGAAGTGGGCAGTGATACCTGAAAACCACTGGTAACCACTCAGGGATTTTCCTGAATTTTGAAGTGTCTTAGCTATGGGAAATGAAGAAAAGAAATATGATTATAAAAATGAAAGGTTTCAGATTAACCAAGGATACATTTTAAATTGTTTAAAGAAGAACTTCAACAGAACTGAAACTGACAAACTGTAAAAGCATCTTCAAAAACATTTACAAACAGATATAAAAGTAAGGATTCTAGGAGCAAAGCTCCCAAATCCTTCTCCAACACTGCCTTCACAAAATATGCATGCAAGTAGCACATTAGCTGAGAACTTCAGTACATTTTCTCCTCCTTTCCATTTTTGCTGATGTTTTACAATTTCTCAACCTGTTTGGTTACAGACTTGGGACAAGATGTGACACTGAAAAGCTAAAATTTTTGAAAGTATTCAAGTGGCATAAAAACAGATTTTCAAAGTTGTATGCCAAATTTTACTGGAATTTAGGTGCTTAACCTGGTTCTGATGATCTTTGCAAATACATAACATGTTTAGACATTTTTAAAGCCCACCAGTTACTTCTTCATATTCAAGAAATACCAAATACCTAAATAATATTCAATACCCAAATACTGTTAGCTGTGAAACTTAGTTTTCAGGAAGTTTACCCATCTATGTAGGTAGTGTAACAGAAATGTTGTGGCATTTCCAGAAGGAGGAGAGGGAAGGGAAGAGGGAGAAAAGGAAAGAAGAAATAATGTGTTATGCTCCTGTAAACTAATATGAAATGCTTCACTACTATAGATCTATTGCTCATTATCAGAAAAATGCATTCTAGTAGGATCTCTCTTTTCAGACTAATTACTACAGGTTGAGCACATCTTTTTCAGGAGCGTTTGTATAGTAATTAAGATATTTCACCTGCACGAAACAATATTTTTATCTCATTTTTTTTAAAAACTGTGCAAAACTCACTGAAATCCAAAGACTTATGTTTCAAACTCTTCCAGATGACTAGAATATTTTTCTGTGGTTCATACTCTTCTGATGAAGGAAAAATATCATCATCCAGACAGCTCATCTCACAAGAACAGCTACTGACCACAAAATTACCCAAGGATTCTTCCTGCTTGAGACAAACAGTATAAAATAAGCAAGTAAACACCATGCCAAGCAGTATGAAATCAGCACATTTTATCATTCAAATACATGTTTAAGTTACAAAAAATACTATAGTTCAACAGATACATATCTTAGAACAATTCACAAAATAATAGCATTGGGATTTCCCAATTTTGCAGGACTGGCAAAACATAATGTACTCCTGTTCATATACCAAATGGAAGACAAAGGCAGACTTAGTAACTGAGGACAGTAGATATTCAAAATGATGAGACCCAAGAATAAAGACAGAAAGAATACTATTATGAAGAAATCATGTCCCCCAATTATGTAGAAGACAACTACAAAAAAATAGTATAAACTAAGTTTTCAAAAAAACAGTATAAACTAAGTGAACAGAGGAACAAAAGCACAAAAGTAATCATTTTATAAATAACATTGTATTAATTACCTGAAATAGAGCAAAAGACTAACAAGAAAGTTTTAAAACTTTTTGGAACAATGAATGAAGGCAGAGCCTGTAAAAAAAAAATCTCTTTCTATTATCTCACAAAGATTATCCTTTCCATCAAACACTTTGATATGCATTGATATAACAGAAAAATGCATTTCCCAAGATCTATACATTGAAGGAATTTCTTGACAAGGAAGAAAAATCATTCTTCCCAAATGCTTTCTCAGGACCAGGAAGAGAAAACTACCCACTGCACCTTTTAAAGCAAAATACACAGGCAGAGTGCTTACTGACCAGTCTTTAACAATTCAGTGCTCATTACATTTCCAACATGCCACATAATTACAGCATACATTTTTTGTGGGAGTTTTTTGTTTGCTTTTTAATTTTGGAGCAATCAGAACCCTTACTCTCTCCCATCTGATTTTCCAATCAGGCTAATCTGAAGAGCACATTGACTTTTGGACCACTAGCTTGGGTAATATCACTTGTCTAACTAAAAGCAGTATGAATTATGACAGAATTTACAAAGAAACACTTATCCAACACCACTGCATGCTGTAATGCCAGATTCTATAAATTAAATTTCTTCCCAAAGATCTCAAATTTCATGTAGCGTCTAAACTATGCATTTTACTGCAGGCTTCTTAAATACTAAATTCACAAAAATTATAATAAATCCAGATAAGGCAAGATAAAAAGTTGATGAAACATGAAACCTTTGACAATCCTTAATAGTGATTAGAAACTTCTGAATATTCCTTTAGCTGATAAATTTGTGTTCCATGCAAAATGTCATTAAAAAAGAACATTAACATTATTGTTAAATAATTTTTATTGTATTTAATTTTATTGCATTTTTTTCTTTCCCGTGGAAAATAAAACCTAACTTGTTGCAACTTTAAATATTTCTCTTCATTTTAATAAAAAAAGTCAGAAAAATAAAGGCAGAAAACTACAGTGTGCATGAGAACTCTGTGATAACTCAACCCTTACATCAATATTTGACTTCACTGAAGTGAAAAAGGATCCAGTTAAGTTAAAGGAGTGCATTTGGAAATTTTAAGAAAAGGCTAAATTACAAAAAGATCATTATCTGTGAGAGGAAACTCAGTTCTGCTGACTCTGAAAAGAGTCAGTTTTATAAGCACTGGTAGTTTTATAAGCACTGTAAACACTAAGTCTATTATCTAAGAGGGGCTGATGTTCTTTGATTGGACTTCATTTTATTCATTCCTCCAAGAAAGACATGAAAGTCAAGGCAATAATCTACTTTACTTGAATCAATTGTACCTCAGAGGTTAAAAGAAGTCAAGAAGATGTAACGTAATAGCCAGACAGAAACTGCAATTTAGCACAAACATGACACGCATTCCAACATTACAACAGACAAGCATCCAGCAGCATCTGTACCATTTCCCACTCATTGAATTACACCTTTGACTACTGCCATAAGTGGGTGCATCTTGCCATTACCCAGAGGGATGCCTGGGTTCCAGAGGCTTGCTCCTAAGTCTTCAGGTATAATTTAAAAAAATACAGAAGCAGGAACACAAATCTATAATTGAAAAAGATCTAAAGATGTTTTAAGCTACAAGAACCAAGGAAATTAAATTATTTCAAAAGTTTCTCATTTTTTTATCTACAAGATACCATTTCATGGAAATATATGGACTGTATAGCAGCATCACATGCCAGAAGTGCTTCCACTTGCTGCTTGCAAATTATTGTTTTAATAAATATATTATTTTCACTGAGTAATTTGCAGCATCCACCATGAAACAATCAATTTGCATTGTAGCATGGGCATTCAGGGGAGTTCTAATGTAACACATGCAGAGTTGGCACCTCTTGGTCCTACCCCTGAGTAAGCATGCACAGAAATGGTGATGTGAATGATGCCACTACACTGCTGCTTTGGGTTTTGTTTTTACATCACCTGGATTTTAACTTCACTGTGCCGTAAAAATCCATCAGAATGGAAAAAAAAATGTTAACTGGAAAAGAAAAAGTTCCAGTTTCCCAGTTTTTTACTCACTTTTATTAAGCTTTATATAATCACCTTTGAAGAGATCTACAGATACAAGTATCTTTGCAGGCTGCTGTTAAAGATCTGTAACTTCTCTCCATTCCCCCGCCTGAAGGACCAAATTTATATGTTCTGCAAGTGAACATGAAAAGAGCAGCTATTCCATTTTCATGCCACCAGTTAAAATGCTTTCATCTACGTTTCTAAACATGATTTCTGCAAGATGTGCTTCATTAAAAAAAAATCATGGGTATGGAGTGAGCCTCACAGACTCTATCACAACTGGTTTGGTATAATGTAGAGAACTCCCCCGTAGTTTTGTAATTTGTTAACGTTACAAATATCCCAAACTGATGCTATGTGAAATTTTCATATAATCTACAGTCACCCTTTTCCTAAGTAACTCCATATTTTACAAATAATTTAGCTTCTATCAATATTTCATCACAGAGATAAATAAAATTATACACCTGTGTTTCCACACATACATAAAAACTTGGACAGTTACAAAATTTTTGGAAATTATTGCGAAATATCAGGAATCTCTTATAAGATGCAAAGTCTGTAAAAAAATTAGGGATGTCTGTTGATTTCAATGCCTATGATACATCACAATGACTCATTCAGGGCTCCAAAAACATTGGTAATCAATCACTTCCCACAGCAGCACAGGTGCAGGCTACAGCAGAAGTATTAGGTGTGGAACCTGGCACCCGAGGAACAACAGGCTCAATGCCAGCCTAAGCAGAGCTGCCATATTCTGCTTAGTAGCTAAATTTAAATCCATACACATGTTGGTCTTCCATTCCTCTCAACAGAGGAAGTAAGCTAAGAAGCTAAAACTTATAGACTGCCACAAACAGAGTAACTTTCCCTGAATAATATTCTCACCACTTTAAAAAGAAAAAATCAAGCTTGCTATAATGACATTTTAATTAAATCTTACAGAACCTATTTTATCGCATAACATTTTCATGTTACTTCACAGAAGCAATATATTTTCCCATTTGTTACACAGTTTCTCCCACACCCACTGTACATTGTGATACCAACCTAATTTTGGATCAGAGCCTGCATGCATGCATACACTTAACTATATTCACATAACTCATGTCATTGATGCAAGTGTGCTCAGAATGAAGTTAAGCAAATGCACAAGTGTTCCAAGATCCAAATTCTCCTGTTGAAAAAGCCTTGGAGCTAGGACTTTGACTGATATAGCTGAAATTCCATGCAGTGGTCTTTTATGAAAACAACAGATTGTCTTTTTAAAAAGCTTACATTCTCTGCTACAGAAACTGGTATAAAAACCTATCACAACACAATTCTAAAACTGATAACTCTCCCACTGAGCAGCAATGAGAATACAGTGGAGCAGAGATCTCACAAGACAAAAGATTATTATAATCTCTTTATTCTTTGTGATGTACGTTGATAACAGAACTCCTTGAAATAAATATAATGAGAGAGATCACATGCATCATGCATTATTTTGAGTACCATATACAGAATCATAGGAAAGAATGTCCCTTATGCCAAAATACTTTCAAATAAAGTATCTTCATTATGAAAAAAGAGCTAAAAATTATCTTTCCTCAGTGAACTGGACTGAATCTGCAAGCAAATAGAGCAGAAAAGAAAATCCTACATTTATTATCTTAGTGTTCGAAATAAATCAGAGCACAAAAAAAAGTTTTGTAGTATTTGTTATCAATTTTTGAAAACAAAACTACAAGGGTTATCTATATTCTTATGATGCAGAAGGGAAACTAAAGGTCGCCTAGGAGAAGTATTTTTCAATGATGACAAAGCATTCAAGTATTCAAAAAATGCTAGCCACAATGCCATTGACAAAACATATTTTGAAACTTGAAACTCCTTCTTATTTTCCCTGACATCACTGACAAAGTCTAATTCTACAGCTAAAGTTCTGAAAGTAGATTAACTAAAATAATTAATGAGGAACTGGCTACAATGTTAAAAGGCTACAATGTTAAGTCATATAGGATTTAACATTGGATTGCGTGCCTTTAGTACACACGGCATGCAAATATCTCCTGAAAACCTTTTCTAAATTTACAAGTGTACAAGTTACAGAACTCTACAAGCATTTTAAAAATCTTCTCCAAAATGACCTGAGCAATAGATCTCCTGCCATTTAACAGGGGCAAACTGCTTGCACTTCTGACATGTGTTCCAGCTACAAGGTCAAGATCTTTTACAAACAGGAAAACACAGTATCAGTTTATGATAGGTAATATAATGCAATGGTCCATTATAAGAAAAAGGAGCAGCAGGCATTATTCCTGGGTCTCTTACAGGCAAACAGGCTCCTTTCTTCTGCAAAGCGTAGAAAGAAAACTACGTGATTCCCTCTAATTCTGGATTATACAAACTTAAGGGGCTGCAGTTTCCATGCTGTATTGTTTGATATGTGTGTGCTCCTACTCACTGGAACTTGGAAACAAAGTATTCCTTATTAAATGTGGGAAAGAGCAAATGTGAAAGCATGAACAACAGCTAGTATGTTCACTACTGTCATCAGAAGTATGCTCCCAGCAGCAGAAGCTCCAACAGCTTTAATTTCTGTTTCTGATCTTTACAAAGCCAACACAATAAGGTAAAAGAATATAGGAGAAAATAAAAGCAAGTTCATCATGCTGACAAACTAAAAACAAAAGTTTCATAGTTGTATTTTTCCTAATGGAAAATACTCAGAATTTAATTTTTATTGAGTAGAAGGCCAATACATCCAATTCAAAGATTCTAGAATATGCTTCAGAAATTGCCTCCTGTAAAAAAAAAAAAAATCTACCTTTTAAGTGTATGAAGTGACTATCTTGGCAAGGTAAAATATTGATGAAACTAGGTATCTATTTTATAGTGGTGACCTTTTCACCCTGAAGTAAAAGAGGCATTCCCAAATTTTGAGCATTAGTGTTTTATTACCATTATTTTTTATTCTTAAAGTTTTTTTGTAAAATGCCTACAAAAATTGTTTACCATATTTTTAATAGTTTTAATAACAAAATATAGTATTTATTTCTTTAGCCTTTTCTGCATCTGCACTATTTATGAAAGAAAAGTGGGTGTGTTTAAAAAAAGCTTCAATTATTATGCAAAAAACATCTTGAAGTTGCACAGAAATATATTAAACCAGAACAGTGAGTACAATGTTATGTTCCCCTAGGCACAAGGGCTCATTTTGCTGCCAAAAACAATCTAAACCAAATTTCTAGGCAGGCTTTGTAGTCAAACATGAAGAGATTTTGCTAAAGAAAATGCATTATAGAGGAGGAAAGACAGCAGAGACCAAGGTGCACCAGCTGTAATTGCAAAGTGATTTTAAAAGTAAATCAAGGAATGTAAAATTAAGACCTGTGGCAAAAAACAAAGACAAAATTAATATACAATTCAGTTAAAAATATGTTTATCTCACAGCAGAAATGATAACAGAACTGATGTCATAATACTTATTAGAATTACACTTCAGTGTGGAGTCTATTAATATTTTCTACAAAGTGCTTACAAAAGTGGCTTTACATATTGTTCATAATGGTGTATTATTTTTCCCAATTTTCAGTAATCACTTGAAAGACTCAAACTAAAATTAATTCACCTTCTGAAGCATTTTTTTTCCTTGAGTACTTCATTATTATGGGATTGGCTGTTAAGTGCTGAATACTAACTGATACTTAAATTTTTCCACAGGCTTATAGGCACGAAATAGTGAGCAAAAGTACAATACTACAGGCATATCAATCTTGAAGGCATGCCTTCATTATTTTGTAGTTAAATGATGCTAACAGTTATGGTCTGAAAGACTGACTGGTTCTCCATATTTATACCTTCTCAAAAACTTAGCTTATTTTACCATGACATAAAATAATCTATAGCCAAAAGATATTAATGCTTTTGCAAAAATCAGACTATTTTCCTTTTAAATATACATTAGTTTATGTACCAAAATTTAGGACAAGCTGCTGCAAACCTCACCTCTTGCAAAGTGGGACGGGTTTGTCTACAATGGATTGGAAATACGACTTACTACAACACTGCCTGAAACTGTGAGGCTTTAACCAAATCTAAAACATCTACATAAGAAGGGGAAAAGAGCTGCTGAACAGATAAAAGTAAAATCTTGATTCTTATGTCAAATGTTATGCATTTTAATATGATTTTTCCTCTGATTTATGTAAAGCTTTGTGGTTTTCATTTTCCCTAGCCTGTCACATTGTAGTGATGTATGGTACATTTTAGCGTCAAGTTTGCCATGAGCAATAAAGTCAGTGCACCCAAAGAAATATCAATATATTATCAGTCTTCCCCACCATGCCACATTCCCAAATTTTCCTTTATTCAGCCTATTTGGTTTTGTTTCACACAGTTGATATCCTTTTCACAGTTGCCCACACAAATATTTAATGTTTTATTTTTGAAAGAAATCCAAAACTAGAAATTGACAGGATGAAATACAATTTACTTTCCAAGGCAAAATGAGGCCATCATGGAAGAAAAACACTGAGGTATTTTATCTGTTTGGAACAATAAAATTAAAAAAAAAATGGAGAGGGAAGAGGGGAAGGCATGATCTATTGAAAGACATGCAGGAAATGTTGCTTAAGAGACAAGAAATTTGAAATACCAATAGAATAATGTTCTGTAACAATTTCTGCACTTCTGTCATCAAAATGCAAAAAGACATAAGAAGACCACCTTGAGGTTTTGAGATGAAAAATGGCCCACAAATATACTATCTGCATGCATTCCTTGACACAAGTGTGTTTAATCATTCCTAGGGCAAGTTCTGAAATTCAGCTAAATATGTACATTGTTATTTGAATGCAACACCTACATGAGAATATGATGGTTCAGTCCAAACCGTGACAAAGCAACACAACTAGAAAGCATGCATATAGCATTAAAGGAAAAGAACACTTGCAGCCTACTTGCCTTATTCTCCAGGTGTAGTTTTAAAAAATGAAGGTAGGCCACAGGTGCAAATGCATCAGCCGAATGCATGACTACCTCGGCTGAATCTCTGAAATACAAATTTTTATCATCAAATAGTATATACATTAGAGACCAAATCAAATAGTACATATATAAAGAGAGACAACACTTAGTCACTGTATAACACAAAATCTAATGTAACTCATTGAAAATCTATTAATTTCTTATCAATGTTTTCATATAAATTAAGAAAAAGTAGTTTGTTATATAAAGTCTTATTGTTGAACGATACATTGCCTTCAAGAATTTTCAATTTTCAAAAGGAATAAACTATATTTCCTGTGTGAGCTGGCACAGGAGATGCAGCAACAACCATAAAAACACAGAGGAAATGCAAAGAGTAAGTTTTTTTTTATTACCTCACCACCTGGGGCCCCTGAAGCAGCATTCAGGCAGGGGCACAAAGGAGGGACACAGGCACTGCAGAGACTTGGTCCATGCTAGAGCATCACCAAACCTGCAGGTCTCACCTGTATCTCAGGGATTTGCACAGGTGCAATATCCCACTGTGCTTTGATCTTTCCCACAGCCAGGCAGGAATCTCAAGCGTGTTTAACAGGGCCCCATAGTCTATCACAGGCCTATGCTATCTAAACACAAATGCTCTACTCATCCAATGCATGAGGCCAAAAACAATTAATATGATACATGTGTTTTTGACAGCCCAGCTGCAAGTCACTTGAGAGTATTTACAACCCTCCTTGCCAATCTTCCACTTTTTTCCCACATTTCCAGACCAATATTAAGAGAATTAGTTAGCTGTAGTCTATGAAAGTATAAACTACACTGTGTTTTAGATTCCAGAGATTAATACATAAAGCAATCTTTAAATTTCATCAACAGGAAATTTTTCAGAAGTCCATTGTTTTGATAATGCTCCAGGGATTAGTTTCTGAAGTATTAACAACATGCAGTATTGCATACTGAGAAATTGACTGATCCAGCCATCTTGCATCTGATAGTGAAGACTACTAGACACAACTTTTTAATGCCAAATGTGTTGGTAACAATGTTAAACTTCCTGTGTGCTGATTCAAATTAGTTAATTTTAGTTTTCATTTTTACAGACACAATCTGTCACACTTTGATTCACAAGAGGCAGTATCTGTTATATCCATCTGCACAGTTTTACTACTTACGAAAAAGGTAGCTCTAAGAAACAAACATCAGAAGGTGAGAAACTCAAGGAAAACATAAGAGAAATTCAGATGCAGTAAAAGAAAATCTGAAAGTTGTTGAAAGTAAGGCTAAGACACACATAATTTTCCAGAAACCATGGTGCCCTTGGTACCTTCATAGTGTTCAAAGAGATGATATAGATAGATTTCTAGTAATACCACATAAAACCAATGCAAACTCAAAGCAGTTGAAGCTTTGGCTAGATCCCAGTTCCTCAACAAAAGTGTAAAATTAACAGAAATGCCTGCTCTATAAAATGTGTTTTGGGATTTAATAATAACAAAATGTCACAAAATAATGAAAAATACCTTTAACATAAGAATATCAATTTTAAGCAAACTTTTAAAGTATTTTGATAAACAGGCCTCAGATTCATTCCTGAGAGTAATTATCAAGATTCTTTATTATTAAAATATTGTTTATATTTAAGATATAAGATACTTTATACATAGTTCCTTCAGATTAAAATAATTCTGTTCAATTGACAATGATGTCTTCTAATTCTAACAGAAATAGGTAGAAAAAAATATGTGGAAAGCAGAATAGTGCTGTTTAGAACCAATTAGTCTCCAATTAAAAAACCTAATCAAGTCCTGAACTTGACATTTCATATCCAGTTTGGAAAATAGTAAAAAAAACCCCAACCAACTCAAAACACAGGAAAATCAGAGATTTAAAATGAAAAAAATAATTTGTGAGACCCCAATAATTTCTACAAGGCCATTTCACACTAAAAGCCTGAATTTTGAGTAGGAACTTGACTATCTAAGATGATTCATGTTTGATTGTAATGGAAACAGAGGAATTTTGTTAAGGAAATTATCAGAAGACTGAAAAAAATGAAGAACAGTTGAAAAACTGTTTCAATCAGCTATGTGTTTTGAAATCAAAATCATCTGATCTCTCAAGACTTCTTGAAGATCTAGAAAGCATCCAATCATTGTAAAACACTCTGTAACACTTTCTCAATACAAATATATTAAGCTAGAACAAGACTGAGAGTACAATTATAATTCTATCATTTTGCTTTTAACTCCAAACCTAGAATTACAAACCTAAACACAGAGCTAATAGTAAGGTATACAAAGGAAAATGGTATTTCCCTAATATTTCAAATGGGACAATTTGCTTTCCAAGAGATCAAACTATTCTGCGCTCCATGAACAAAGAGGCCTTTATGACAAGAGCAGATATTAGATGGTATTCATATAGATAAGAAATAGATCTTTAAAATTTCAAGAAATCTTGATTAATTGTACCTTAAATATCAGCATAAGAAGGACAGGAAATGCTTGGTACATTTCAAACACTGAGAGTAAGAAAGTTGACAATAGGATTATAGTAGACTACCTGGGAAAACCAGATAAACCCAAATTAGACTCTAGTTCAATATTTTGGTTGCAAGATTTTGCTTTCACTACTAGGTATTGTTTATTTTCAAATATATGTTTCACTCAATCTGTCATGCTTCCTTTCTGAGGTACATTTTTGAATGAAGACAGAGAAGAATGGCAAGAATTCAACTTAACATTCAGAAGCAAAAGTCGTCATACAGTCTTGCATTAAAGAGACTCCTGTTTCTCCATAGTAAGTAACATTCAAGGTTGTATTTTATTTTCTGCTGAGACAGCATATTTTTTTTTTATTTTGCAAGGATATGATGTAGAAACATATCTTGCCAAGTTTGAGAGGGCAAAAATCATTGACCAGTGAAAACACTACCTGCAAGTAGAGTTATAAATAAAAGGCATACTAGATTTTCTCCAGTTCTTTTAGGTTTATGTGGCAAGGTTTTGGTGGCAGGGGTTAGTGTTTAGAAGTGGTCCCTATGACATGAGACCAAGGATGCTGAGCTCATCAGCAACATTGGTGGTGTCTTGGTGATAACATATTTTAAAACTGTGCTGAAAGAGGAGTGAGAAAAACATGGTAGTGACAGCCCTGCAGACACCTAGGTCCATGAAATAAGGAGTGAGTGGAGGTGCTTCAAATACCAGAACAGATTCTACGCAGCCTGTGGAAAAGACCATGGTGAAGCAGGTTGCTCCCCTGCAGGCAAGGAAGGACACATCAGAGCAGATACACACACTGCAGTCTGTGCAGAAACCCACACAGAAGCAGTTTTTCTGACAGGACTGAGCCCCATGGAAGACCCATGAGGAGCAGTCTGTTCCTGAAGGACCAAACCCCATGGAAAGCACATTCACTGGAGCAGTTCTTGAAGAACTTGCCTGGTGGGAAGGACACACATTGCAACAGTTCATGAGGGAGCCATGGAAAAGACCCAAGCAGGAGCAGGAGAAAAGTGTGAAGAGAAGGGGGCAGTAAAGACAGTGTTATGAGCTGACCAGCTTCATTCTCCACTTCCTTGCACTGCTCATTGGGGAGGATGTAGAAAAGTCAGGAATGATGAAGTGAAGTTAAGCCTGGGAAGAACAAGGTGAGAAGGTATATTTGCTTCCCACTATTCTACTTTTTAAAAAATGTATTTATTAAATTTGGCAATAAATTAAATTAATTTTCCCCAAATTCAATGTGGTTCCCCATTACAGTACTTGGTACATTGCTCTCTTCTTGACCTACGCATCTTTTCATCTTATTTTCTCTCCCTGCCTTCCTAAAGAGGGAGAGAGCAGCTTGGTGGGAACCTGGCAGCCAGCCAAAGTTAATGCATCATACCTATTTGAAGGCAAAAGTATTCTTTAATGTCTTCCTCAGACACTTCTAACTCAGGAGATGTTTTGGAGTTGTTCAGGAATTTAGGTATCTTGAAAATCCTTACAGGTTTGAACTTCTAAGTTCCAATGCTTACAACAACATTTAAGCTTTAAAAATTGCATCAGGATTTAGTCCTGCTTTAGGAATGGTACTCCCAAATTCAGTGCCCCCACTGAGACTCTCCAAAACTACACACTTCTCTCTTTCACTGTCCCCTCCCCTGGCTCTCCCCTCTCAATGTGGTGGCACGGAGTTGAGAACTGGAGGCGCAAAAGGTCAAGATCATGGGTTCAGATAAGAACAAGTTACTGGTAGAAGCAGTGAGATAAAAAATGAACAATAACAGCACAATATTAATAAAAAAAGAATACAATCGTGAGTGACTCACATTCAAAAATGCTCACTGAGAACCCTGCTGCAATGAACAATACAGATGGCTCCCCCTCTGCCACGTTTTTTTCAACTGGCAGGAACACTCCTTTCTCAGAGAGAGAGGGAGAGTTCCTGATTCTCTTTCCCCCAACCCTGGCAATGAGTGAGGTCCTATCAAATAACATTAGGGTCTTTGGCCAGGCTGCCTCCCAGCTATTGCAAAAATCTAAACCTGGCCTAGCTGAAACCAGGAGATATGTATACCTGAACCATATCTATCTAAACATTTGGAAGCTCTACTAGCAGAGTCAATATGATTACAAAGTCTGTTTAGATTCAGTGTATATGAAAAGCAAGAATACAAAGTAGAAAAAATTCATAACTTACTTAAAGAAGAAATTATAAAATATTTTTCCTGTGAAGTTCATACAATAAAACTCATTGAAGAAGTGTTTAAAAGTCCACTGTGCTATATATTTATTATTAAATACTTACTAATATTTAAATATTTGATATGTATTTTTTGTGCTTTTATTTTTAACTTTTATTATTTAGAGTATCACCAAGAGAAATGAAAACAACTCAGCCACACCATCTCTGCTTCAGCTTCTCCTAGTCACTTGAACTGTTTTTATATCACTGACAACCAGATAAACATTTAGAATATATTATAATATATTCCTACTTAAACTGCTCTTTGGTTGATCCCAAACCAAGGGCATAATCAACCAGTATTTCAGTGGACATTTGCCAGATTAGCTGCCAATGCTTTAACCACTTTGTCTATTATCTTCTCTTCCCAAATGCCATGCAATGAAATGGAGCTAACAGTTCTTGGCTCTCTATTCCTTACACAGACAGATCCCAGTCTTACAGAGAAGTGAAACAAATGGACATGCACCATGAAAGCATTACTCATGTCTATATGCTTCATAATCTGGACCTGCACTAAGATGACTGAGAATCCATCACCAATACATGATTACTAGTCTGTTTACTTGCTTCAGAAAAGGAACAGCAGTCAAAATATTTTACTTGAAGCAATTAGGCCTAGCTACTTAACAGACTTCTAAGAAACAAGACACAAGTATTTTCCACAGCTCACTACACAGATTTTAGCAATTAATGTCAAAGGAATAAACTATTCAGTATAATTGAGATGGATTCATACAAAGTTTATATTTAAAATATCCTCTAGTAATTGAAGAAAAGTGTTTATTGTTATCATTCACACACACACATATACACAGTTAATGGAACCCACAGGCTACTGAAGTGGCACTTTATCAAATTTAGCTGTAATGAAAGATAAATATTACAGGCAATTCACACTTCATGAAAGGATAAAAGTGTCAGTGTATAGGTACCATTTTTACTGCAGGCCATAATCAGCAAGTAAACGAAAGTGCAAATGTCTAAAATGTTTATAGCCCTCTATGAACGCCTCATCATGTCAGGTATTGATTTAGGTTTCCAGAGGACTTCGCCAGTGTTAAACAACACAAGTGTCTGTGAACTTAAAGAACATGTTTTACCTCTGCAGATGCCATGAGTTACCTCTTACTACCTCCAGTTGTCTCAAACTAAATTTTAAGATGCTCCCAGTGCTTTAATCTAAGGAAATAGAAGAAACTGCTCCTTACACAACTATTTTCTTCTTAAACAGAGGGCAGTCCAGAGTGAACGTTTCATATTCTCCTCCTTCTCCACAAACATGGAGTCCATATTTCTCAGAGAGCTATCAAAAAAGAGAAATTGAAACATGTAGGTGTTACACTAAAGTTCATTAAATGTATTTTGCTGAAAATGTCAAGACCAGTACATACTGATTGCTAGCTGGGGTTAAACCATGCACTTTCTAAAAGACTACCCACTACAAGGCTGAAAAAACCCAATCATCATACAGTCAGGTCTTGATTTCTTTGCATGCCTATTACAGTTATTAAAAATTACCGAAGTGTTACATTTTAAGCAGAACTGGCACTGTAATATTTAGATCAACAAATTGATTCCTAGTTCTCCTTTCTCAGTGGCCACAAAAGCTTGTTCAGGCTCCCATACTTGTCTTTCTTTAGCATATCTATTTCACTTGGAGGAAAAACTTTTACTGTGAGTCAACACAAGAAGTAGCACTTCACATAGAAGTATACAATGAACACATTTTTTGAAAATAGATTCAGATTTGTGTTCTATGTTTAGGGAAATATTCTTTCAAAAAAAACCCTAACAAAACAAATGGGAATTTTCTAAGTCAAAAGCAAAAAGCTAAAGCAAGATCTAAAGAGAAACATATTCTCTCTTTTCTAAATTGTACTTAATATACTTTCTAAATCAACATATATTTACAAATATTCCTGAAGCTCTGGATGTCTCACTTAAAGACATAACTAGATAAACTGAAGCCTTCAAAATACAAGACATGACTATCTTAATTAATTCCTGCTTTACAAATGAGCAGCTGTGGAGCATGAACCTAAGTTCATTTTTGCTGGAGTAAGGAGTGCATAACTGCTCAGTAGATCACTTTACTACTGTTTCATTGTACTGTATTGATAGATACTAACCAAACACCAGATCTGAGCATGGGGACACCCTCTCTGTCTGCAGCAGAAATTCATGTCCCCAGCAGCAGATTATATCACCTTATAATGTGTCATTGCAGTGATTCAAGCCAAGCCCTGTCCAGGTTTTTTAACATTAAACAAGCACTAACATTCTGCTTTAAGTGACTCATAAGAACTTGAACTGCAGTCCTTAACTCCACTGCAAACACCAATGTTACTTTTGGGAATATTTACTTAACCCCTTTATGCCTTTCCTTAGAGGAACAGAAGCCCATCTATGATGCTTCTGCAGTCGAAGTAGAAATGCAGCTCTCCAAAACATCAGAGGGCTAGAAAAAGTCTGTCTGGAGGCTAGAAGATAATTCCAAATCTGCTGTTTCTTTTGAGGCAAACATAAGACTGGGATATTTATGCATCTAGATTACATTTTTATATGGTTACTAGAATATTTGTGTAGCAAGTCTATTACATATATTCAAATGATACTGTATTTTTATTGTTGAAGCTGAATGTAGTTCATGTTACTTTACAGTTCTCTTTCAAAGCTTCTTACTTGAAAACTTCAAAGACTGTTTATAACTTCAGTTACTTAAACCAAAGGCTCGAATCATCTTCAGCCATTATTTTGCAGAAAAGGAAAATGCTCTGAGAAAACAATACCTTGATAATGCTCTATGTGAATATTTAGTTCTGTGGTGCTATAAAATCAAAATCTCTTTTGGAGCTTGTTTGAAACATTTTTTCAGTGTCTTGTTATGAGAGTTATTTTTAATTTTCCCTTTCACATTTTCTATCAAAGAAAAGGAGCAAAAGAGAACCTTTAATCAAGTGCTCATTAAAAAATTACACTGCTGACATAAAAGAGAACTCCATCTGTCAACAATGGCAACAAGGTTTCTATAGGACAAATACATCAAGAATAATTAATGTTGATGCAACAAGAATGGACAACTTACAAAACAGTTAGTCAAAATCTTTTATTCTTACTCTATTTGAAAAAAAACCAAAAAACCCTAACGAAAATGATTAAAAAATTGAAAGAGAGAAAACCCAAAAAGATCTTTCTAACTGTAACCTTTACACAGTGAATACATGGAGTGACTGTTTACAAATCACTTTCAAAATTGGTAGCTTTGCTTGTAAACGGTGTCTAGAATAATTATTGGCAATTAACATGGAATACTCAGAAGATGTAAGACTATTTCTTATCTTTGTTGTGAGAAATTCTCATTTTCAATGTCACTGGCTTCAACATCATTCTTGACACCAACTATACAAGGTGCTAAAGGTTTTCAGTTCTCACAAATGTCAACAGGACCAAAAGATATTTAGCAGCTCATAGAACAGATCCTTAACATTCATTTAACAAAGTCAGTAATATTTTTTAAATGTCATCAATGGCATGAGAATCTTGCCTGTTAATAATTTAGAATATTAACATTATTTGAAGACTGATTATTTGGGTTTGCAAATTGGATGCTACATTAATAATAATAATAATAATAGAACAGCATGGACTCTAAGTTTTATGATTGCTAAATCTGCCTTCTAGTACAGATGAGCCAGAAAACTGCAAATTTACAAGTCAAACATAACTAATTGCAAGTAATGCAAGTACACTTCAAACTCCAAAAGAAATCTATGATGAAATCATATTCCAGGCTACACAAAGTTTTTCTTAAGTACACAATGAGATATAGGATATACATATAAATGAGAAACATATAAATGACCAGTGCAAACATTACCTGAAGAACAGTCTCTTCCTACCTTGGGAATGAAACACAAGGATTAAAGCTTCCTTCTTTAACTTTCATAATCAAAGATAAATATTTGAATTCAAGTACTTCCTTTTTCAAGTGAAGACTTTGTTCCCAGACAGAATTTGCAAGACTTAATAAACTCTTATAGTTACAGAAATGCATCAAGATGTTCTCATCAACTTTTGAGGCAAGCATATAAATAAACATTTTCCTATTGCCTATTTGCAGAGCCAGAATTACAGACAAATATAACCTTAATGTTCTATTAACAAATTCAAAGGACACTGGGATCACAACCTGAGACATAAACTGACAGAAAATTCTTTAGTGTAAAAAGCTGAGACTCCTGTTACAGAAGAAACATTAGGACATGAAATTCAATAATTTAGCAATTATCTAGCAACCCCTCAAAAACTAATCAAAGACCTATCAATTAGAAAAAAGCAATAACTCAAAAACTTTCCTTTCTGCAGTGCTGATGTCCTGAGCCAGTAATATTCACCCCTGCTAAAACTATCGGGGGCACATCATCATTGCACCCCTAAGTTCAACATTCTGAAAGTAATGTGAAAAAAATTGCAAAAAACTTTTCCCACTCACTAGTCCTCCATTTTTCTGCTGCTACTGAAGAAAAACCACCTCACCTTTATGCCAGTATTTGTTACAATTTCTACTGTACACATAAAATAAATTAAATCAGAAGACTGAAAATTTAGGTGATAATATTTTTTCAAAGTCAAATAATTGAGTGGAAGAAATCAGGGCTCGGTTGTGGATTTATTTGTTGGGGATTTTTTCTAAGCAACACTCTTATAATGCCTCAACCAGAGACGTTTTGTTAAAAGGAGATTGACTAGTTCATGCTTATTTCTTATATATCCAAAACAAAAATTCTACCAGGTGCATTATATTAATACAACTTAATTTTGGTCTCATTGACTGTTCCTTAATGTAAACATTTAGTTAAAAAAAAAAAAAAAAAGTAAGAGGTGAGTGAGTTCTATTTCCAGATCTGTAGTACCAGAGAAGTTGAACTTTGTGAGTACATGCTAAAAGTAAAAGATACTCCCTACAAGTCCCAAATTACTCAACATATATGCCATTTTGTGGCCCTTTATCAAAGACATTGGCATTTTTCTGGGCACTGAAATTATTCAGATGTTAAGTGATTTTCAACAGAACTGAAGAACACAGAAAACATTATTAGTTCCAAACATAACTGCAAAAATTCTCACAAACTTGCATATCACACTAGGAAAAATGCTGTAATGAAATACCCTGCACCTAGCTGAATAAACAACTATGGTAAAGTAACATCAGATGTCAACACAGAACTCAAAAAACAATCCCAAAGAACAGGAAAAAAACATATTAGCAAAAAATCCCAACAAGAAAAACAAATTTACTGTAAAATTTGAAATTAGTGGTTAGATAATAAAGTACAAATCAAAGATCACAGGTATATGAAGCCATGGCAGTTTTGGACCTGTGCAGTGTTAAACATTAAATCATTACAGTGTTTTATATGGTATGGTCAGAATATTAAGTTTTATCTCTCTTCCTTACTGGAAACTGTGAACTCCTTGTTTTCACATTCTGTCTGACAGAACTTCTGATGCTGAAAACTTCACTACTTTGCAAAAGTGAAACTACTTCTGATACTGAAAACTTCACTAGTTTGCAAAACTTACTAGTTTTCACATCGTAAGTATTTTCCTTCAGTTTATAGTTAATGATTTGGTTTTATAAAGCCTTAAAGCCAACCAAGTATCTATTAAAAAAGTATTTGTAATGGCTTTGACTTTCATAGCATACATATGCACAAGCAACAGCCAAATGAACAAATAATCAGTTGTGCAGTCTTCCCTACAATGGCCTGACAAGCAGTGTCAGAATGTCCTATTTGTACTTTTTAGGCAGTCATTGCTTTGTTTATTGTTATATCAATAAAAGATAAAATCATCAAATGTGGGTTTTGAGAAGTGTTAAACCATGACAGTAAGAGTTTCAGTGAAACTGAGTAAGTAAGAATCACTTTAATTAAGATATCAAACATGATGATGAATACATGCAATTAAAAAAAAATACGAGCTACTTTTGGATTTAATAGTTTATTATTTTCTTTTAAACATGAATGATGGTGAAATCAAATGCAGAAGAATACTTCTTATTGCCACAATTAAAATTGCAATACTTGCTGCTACTGTTTTAAAGAAATCAAGACTGATTCAACTGAGGTGAGCAGCTGCAACCCCACTGAGGCTGCAACCTGAATTTTGATTACAGAAGCTTTCTGTGAATGCAGAATGTTGAGATGATTTTAAGAAATAAGTGAAAAGAAGACTTCCAGAAAAAGATAATGAATGGGATTGTATACCAAGTGGTTTACATAGCAGAGGGCCAGGGAGGAGGAGGGGAAGATTTCTGAGCAGATTCTCCAGGTCTCAAGCAACAAATCTCAAGTTAAGAACAGACCATCTCTTCAGGTAAGGTTATTTAAATGTTATGGACCTCAATTATTCCTTTCCAGCTTTCCCAAGTAGCAATTACCTATTCTTCTCCTCTCCATGTAAATAACTAAAAAAATGGAGTTAAACCTAAGATATAATTGCTATGTGACTCCTCTGTCTTTCAGTAGCAAAAGAGATTTTTAAAATTCTGGTTACTTTTTCTTTCTCTTCTGCAAGTTTGCTGTACCCTCAAGTGTTCCAAAACAAACTAAGCCAAGCTGACCAGTAACTACCCAGATTAACAATGAAAAATATTTTTAGGACATCACTTTGTGGACATTTAGACAGACTACACTGAGAGCTACATCAAGACCCTTTTAAGAGACATGCAATCATGGTGGGTATCTAACAGGCTCAAGGACAAGGAATTGTGGTAAACTTGCATTGTCACAGACAATACATGAAAACATAATTTCAGAACTGTTATTCTTAAAATTTACTTAGCTTGATGTTTGATGCTCCTACATCAAACTTGAAGAAACCTTAAGTACAAAATCTGGTATTTTTTATTTTCCCTAGTTGAATGATTTTTCTCCAAACAAATCTAATAGCTCTGCCAACAAGCATTATCCTGGTATGAGGACACACAGTCCTTTGCACAGAATCAAATACATCCTCAAGACTACACCTCTTATTCCATTTTTAAAGTCCCCACTGTATGCAGTCTGATTGTATAAATGGTATGAAACCTGCAAATAGGAATCTTCAGGGAAATTTTGTATCACCTATGATTTGGCACTACTGTTTCTTGCTGTGAAAGTCTCTAATGTACAATTATTTAGCTGTATCATACTGATATATCAGTTAGTGTTCCTGCAATATTGAGGTTTCATGCCTTTAGTTTGTTTTAAAGATAGTGACACCATTTCTGAGCTATGTCAAGAAATGTTTTTTGATATGAAAAGGGCTTAGCTAAGGCTTATATTCTGTGTACAAAGCAAAGCTTTGGGTTAACACCTAATTTATCAAAGTAAGTAATTTTTATTAAGTTAATTTTACTAAATTTCTTTTTAACTGCAAGTTTAACTATATGAATACCCTTTAAGTTATACTCACCTCCAGAAGAACAGGCTCCATTTCACCTAAAGATTTTCCTAGATGCTTATCGGGATCTAAGCCTGCAAAAAACGAAAAAAAAAGTAAAAATATTTCTTATGAAGTACTCTTACGACATCAAGAAATGTTTATTTCTTTCTTTTTAAAATATATTACGTCTCCCTTAGAAACACTACATTATCTAAAATAATTACTATCCTAAAGAAAATACACTGAGTCCGAATTTTCCTTAATCTTTGGGCAAATATTTTCCAGGTTTATGGAAAAACAAAGCTAGTTACCATTTCGCTACATGTCAAGTGGAAAAGCTATTGGATCCCTTCCTTAGAAATTTCACTAGCCAGTGAAGTAAACACACAGGTCCATGGTAATAAAAATACTACAAGGATACTACCTCTTTAAGTCAGAAGTTACCTTTGCAGATATCTATGGAATTAAAATACAATTTAATTTTTTTATGCTTCCTGCAACTGGAAAGGACACAGGCTCATAATGAAAAGTTCTTTTGCCAAATCCCATTCTTTGTGTGTTTTCTGCAAATATAAAATGTAAGATTAAAAAGGATGAAGATATAAAGAAAACTCAGACCTACAGAACATACTGAATGTTGTACCTTTAGATCCATCACAAAATACTTTGTATGATGTCTACATTTTGATTTATTTTTCTTTGTAAAAAAGTAAGCCTATTAACACTTGATAGCTGCTCTAACTTGCTTTTCTGTATTCCTCTTTCATCTTCTTGACTTTTTAATTTTGCCCAGCTCATGGCATTTAATGATCACTTCTCAGGATAAACCAAGTAACTGGCAAAAATAAACAGTGGGATAAAATAATCCAGGAGCAACTGTTTCAAAAGCTGACATCTTCAACCAAGTAAATATTCTAGTTGGATTTGACACAAAGTGGTCAAAAGGTCTTACCATACGAAGCAACTGAGAAAAAACAAAATTATAACTCCTGAAATGAAAGGAACACTGTGAAATTTTCAGTTTTCCCATTTTTTACTACTCTTAGTTATTCTGGTTTGGGCTCCTTTTTGCACTAATACAATACTTGTCTATTTTTTCCTACTCTACTGCTTCATACAGTAATAGGTATCATTACAGAGCTGCCACCAAAATTACTCCATTCAGAAGCAATTTCTAAAATATGCACCTTGCAAAGCACTTTAGATTGTTGATGATGAAAGCTGTTATATAAATGTACAGTACACTATTATATAAAGTCATTGCTGAGTTAAAGTAGCTAATATGTCTCTTAATTTTTAATTCGTGATCTTGCTATATTTAAATTCCTGTGAAACTAAAACAACTTAGAGTGAATGAGATTTCAAAACACTGGGAAAGTTTTTAAATATTTCATTAAAGCACATTAAAAATTCCCTTACAGTGTAGGGGAATGCTTTTAAAACTGCTTAATAAATAAAGTTTTAAAAGACTTGGGTTTTTTTCTGCCATCTATTCCTTTTTTGTATTGGTTTATTGCTTTTTTTTTAACAGGCTAAAAATGTATGTGCTAGATACACGATGATAATTTATTCTTGTGGAAATAGTTTTGAAAGATATTAATTCAATTTCAATAGTTCAAATGGTTCTGGTGATCTCTTCCAACTTCCATCAGGTTAGCATTTTGTCCTTGATTATAATGGGACAGGTATTAGGCCAAACAAGCAATTTCTCTTGACATAAATGAAGGAGTACTGCATTACAGTATCATTTCACACATTTATATTAAAATTCTTCTTTTAATATAATTACTTTGCTAAGATAAGCAATCTCTCCCTCCTTGATAAAAAACAGATTGATTTCCTCTAAATTTAAACTAAGGGACACATTACAAACATATGAGAAGGGAAGAAGTTGTCAGAACCAGACACACTGACATATTATTTCTTTCACAAGGTTCTCTTTGGTAATATGGACATAACTTTAGTCCAGTAATGAATGCAAAGCAATACTTTAAAAGAAACTATGATACAAACAGTTTTTGAAATACAAATAAATTGCCTATGTATACACTATGGGTAAACTCTTTAGTGATATCCCACACCTAACATGAAACTCCGTGAAGTGCAATGTACCCTTCCTGTATCTCAGCAGAATTCTATTTTTGGATGGCTTGCATTTATTTTGAAACATAGTACTTCTTTTAGCTTCCAGTAGGTTTATATTGGGAGTGAATAGAGACTGTCTGGTAAAGGCATCAGGAAGCAATGTAACTTTCAATTTGCAGGACCAGTAATCCACATCTCCAATCCCTACTGCTATGCATGCATAGATGAAGCTGTATGTCTGTTGCTACAATTAGTATAATAAAGTATTTGGAACTATACTTACAAAATAGCTTTTTTAAAATCTATACTTCTGTTTGGTACACTTTTCTTTATTGACTCGAATTTTTAAAATGGCTTAGACTAATGAGAAGAACAATGTATTGTAAATTGTTAGTACCACATCCTCCAAATTTGTCCTCAATGGAACTAGAGATGAAGGAAGCCAAATGGATGGATAAACCAACAAGGTCCACGGCCTGGATGACTCTATGTAGAATTAAAAAATTAATTAGGAAGGGAACTATAATTTGCAGGACTGACATCTATTTTATTTAACTTACATGTATCAATGGGGGGCAATTAGAATTCAATTAAAATATTCACTTTTATTACTTTCCTGACTGACCTTGAATTTAATGCCTGTTTTATTTAATTGCATCATCTATGAATAAATGTTAACCCTAGAATGTTATGGCCCATTATTTTCAATGCATTTTTAACTCCCCAACTGAACTACGTCCATCAACTTATTATGTGCTGCCAAGAGAGTAAGTGGGGCTTTATTTCTTTGAGATAGCCTAGTATATGAAAACAGAAACATCTAAAAAATTTGATAATGCTGTTTTTGATAGTGTTCAGTAAAAATAATTATGCTTTCAATTCCAGTTTTGTAGTCTAGTTTGACTGTAAAATCAGTAAGTGATAGCACAAATGGTATAATCACATCAAAGTAATTGCTACTCCATCTGTAATTTCTGATAAATCCACTGACAGGAGCAGAACTCCTTCCTGCAGGTATCAACAATGGCTGCAGAATGCTCTTATGCACAGCCACAAGGCAAGTGTAGAGAACTGCAGCAATGTCAAGAGATTGGGACAGAAATTCATGGCTTTGTTTTGTGGTAAAAAAAAGAACATTACTAAAAGACATTTCACAACTGTTGCAAAAAGAGCCATATTTTAAATGGTTCACTTTGTATATATGTATTAGTGTAGCATGAGGCCCTCACCTGAGGGGCAGCTACCTGATATTACTTCCATTTATCAAGACCATTAGAAATTCAAGTTACATTTTCATGGCATTACATTCAGCTAAAAAAATCCACATTCTAAAGCCTTATCTGACTAACAAGAACATGTCTTCTATATGTTCAGAATTTTAAAATCATCTGGATTCTTAAAAAAGTGTTTTAAAATAAAAAAGTCTATTTTCACTTCTTAGTAAAATTTCAAATAAATAAAAATAAATCATAATTACTGGTTTCAAAAAATGTTGGTACATAAAGGCCTTCTGAAAGCTACATTGAACCAAACACTAACCCATAATATATGAACACGTTGTAAAAGAATCACTACCACACACACATCAATAAAGTATGAGTTAACCATTATCTGTTGATAATATAAGGGGGAAAAAACTCCAGCCTTTCCTCACTAATCAACCCTACAATTAAAAAACTTAAACTGGTTACTCAGTGAATTCCTCCATAAAATAAGGTAAAAACAATTCTCCAAAATTGATATTGTCGCATTCTTCTTGAAATATCAGATTCATTGGATTAGGATAGGCTTTTGGATAAAAAAAAACCACCTATTTTAAAGTTACAGGAACATGAACTTCCCTTTTTTCCCCTGACTTCTCAAGAAGTAATATTGAGAAGAGTAGTAACTGCTGTCACTATGAATGTAAGGCACTAAGACTTAACTTCTGATGATGTTGGGCTGTATAATCTGCAAGAAAGTTTCTGGAGAGATACTAATCAGCTGATCACCAAGAGTAAAATTATTTAGAATTTTGAATAAGAAAAGAGGCAATGAAGGACTTTGGTTTTCTGGAACCAAAACTAGTTTCTTCTCAATCTCTTTATCCTAAAGAAAACAGGGTTAACAAGAAGATGATAGGACATGTAAGGTAAAGAAATACATATAGAAAGCAAAAGAGTATAAAGCAACCCCTGTCTTAGAAGTGGAACAGAGAAAATAGGACTATTTCTGAAGGGAAATTCTATTTAAATTCTATTTCAACTGTGTCTTTTTTTTTTTTTTTTCCTAAGTTAACAATACAAAATCAGCAATTTTCAAAAGGAGGGTCAGGCACTATTCTTTACACAGTACAAAATACAGGAGAATGTTTCTAGTAACACAGGAAAAGCCTGTACACAACAACATTAGCTGGTAACATAGGCTTACAAGGTAGGAGTGCAGGAATGTGTTATAACCTTCACCAACTAGAAATGCACATGCCACACAGATACTCTTGAACTATAAATCCAGACCTTAAGTTGCCTTGAGGTAAATTATTCCTGCTGTCATATTTAGCTTTCATTTCTATGAAAAGCAGGGAAGTGAACTTTTTGTCTGGTAGCATAATTTGACAAGTTCATTCTTAACTTCCTCAAAACTTTCACACATGAAAGGCTGTGTTAACAATGGTGAACTGGATGGATTCCTTGGATTTCCTTTAAAAAAATAAATTGCAAAAACTGCTTAACTTTTGTATAAAAGTAATGAAAAGTGCAGTAAATAATTTGTATTACTGCATCTCTAAAAGATTTGAGATGAATATACTTCTAATTTATTTTATGAAATAGGAAAATTCATGTGACTAGATTATACATCTACTTCTCTTTTTCCCTTGCTCTTTTTCTTCTTTTTTTTTTCCTTTCTTCTTTTTTTCTGGTATGTGATAATTTATCCAGTGTGGGAATTGCAGGGGGATGAAACCTGTAGACATACTGTAGATATAGTAACTCTTTTCAAACTAAGTGACACTAAGTGATAAAGCTAAAAGATATTAATCCCAAAATGGTTCTAGCATATGTTTCCAGTGCAGGTAAATTGGTATCTCAGTTTATCTTCCTTCTTGAACATTCTTCAACTATGTTCTAAACTGGGTTAGTCTCATGTCTAAATAAAATTTTAGAATTCTGAGAGGTAAAAGGATCTAAAACTATTTATTGAAGTAATATTACCTATAATCTCTTGTGGTTTCTTTTAAACATCAAAGATATTTGTGTTCTAGTTAAATCTAGGATTCAAAGCAATTTAGCTCTGTCATTTCAAGAACAGAATCTTCAAAAAATCTTTGAAGAAATTTTATACCGTTCCATCAGATAACAAGGCAATATTTCCAATCAGATTGTTTTACAAAATCACAGCATCACAGAATGGGCCAGGTTGGAAGTGACCACAGTGGGTCATCTGCTCCAACCTCTGTGCTCACGCAGGGTTCATCCTTGAGCATGTGGCACAGGTTTATGTCCAAGATTCATATATATTCAAGACAGCTCTTGAATATATCCAGTGAGAGAGACTCCACAGTCTCTCTGGACGATCTGTTTCAGTGCTTGGTCACTCACACAGTAAAGAAGTTCTTCCTCATGTTCAGGTGGAACTTTCTGTGACTCAGTTTAGGCATGTTGTCTCCTGTCCCATTGCTCAGTACCACTGAGAAGTGCCTGGATCCATTCTCTTTCTTCCCCCATTCCAGACACATATACTGAGATGAGTTAGTCATCTCAGTCATCTCTTGAGGCTGAACAGGCCCAGCTCCCTCTGCCTTTCATCATAAGAGAGGTATTCCACACCTTAATCATTTTTGTCACCCTCTACTGGACCTGCTCCAGGAGCTCCACATCTCTCTTGTCATGAGGAGCAAAGAACTGGACACAGCACTCCAGGTCAGGCCTCACCAGGGCTGAGCAGAAGGACAGCATACCAGGACACCATAGGCCTTCTTGCCCACAAGGACATGCTGCTGGCTCGTGGACAGTTTGTTGTCCACCAGGACCCCCAGGTCCTTCTCCACAGAGCTGCTTTCCAGCAGGTCAGCCCTCAGCCTGTGCTGGTGCATGGAATTACTCCTCTCCAGGTACAGGACTCTGCATTTTCCCTTGAAGAATTTCAGAATGTTCTTCTCCAAAATGTTGGTAGTTTGAAAAAGATTGTGGAAGAATTGTATAATTGCTGAAAAATAGCATTAAACTACTTTTAATCAAATGCAGCAAATGGTTCATCTCATTTAAAGTAGTGACTGAGTCAAATTCTTCTCAGGACTTTTACTGGGCATAAAAAACTTAAATAAAAAGTCATTTCAGTTTCAGTTATACAGGCACATATGTACACCTTTCCTGATACAATTTTTTTGCGTAGAATATCTTAAGAGCATTGTTTGCTTATTCATCTATTTAATTCAAATTGTTCAACTTGGTCTAGCATCACATGAATACAAATGTGTCTTAATAAAAAGATATGTGCTATTTTGTCCCTATTATAGAATTCTGGTATTTCATGCTTTTAACAGTTCTAATTCTAGTAAGCTTTGTAGAAAATAATTGAAATTTCATTCTGTGGAAGAGAAAGAGGTGTGGTGCAAGTGGAAAAATTTGTGTCGTTTTCATTAAATCCACCCCCATGCAGACAAGTTATAAACTTTTTAAAAAGTCACAATCCCCAAATGGATCAACAGAGGTTTCTGACAGCAAAGATCAATAGATCTGCTGCAAAAGGGTAAAAGGCCAGAGCAGAAGTAAAGGATCAGACTAGGACAAGAAGTCCTGCAAAACTTCAACTCATAGTGACCTGAAAAGCAAACATCTATGGGTCTAACTACACAGATATGTCTTTAAATGTTTGAGTTTGTGTCCTGTTTCAGCATGTAAGTCTGTAAAGTAAATGGGCATCTAGAACTTAAATTGTATCAAACAATAAAGAGCAGCAAGTATATATTCTAGTATTAAAATATACCACTTGTACCTCTTGATTATCATATAGTTAAGATAATTTCTGCTTTTGACATCTTTTACTAAGCTCTCTTTCTTCCACTATTTTTCAGCTCGAAGTTCTGACTATTCTTCTGTCTTTTTCACTATAGCCCATACTTCCTTTCCTGTTTCACCTTAAATGCCTAATAATGTGCTCTTAGCCTGCTGCTTCCATTTAAATTTTCCTTTAGATTATGTGATCTCCCCAAACTGCAAGGTGATCTTTCCATTCTTAAGCCGTCTCTCCCCTATTTTGTCTGTCTGTGACATCTCCTTAACAGCACTCAATAATATCAGCTTTCAACTACTTTTTTGTTTTCAGGCACTGTCCCTTACTCTTCCAACTCCTGTTATCTTTTAGGACAACAACATCCCTCCCATTTTCCAGTGTATAGGCTCAGAGTTAGCAAAGAGGAACTCTTATTTCTAATTTTTTTCTAAACAGACTTCTGCAAAATCCCATTTCTTCCTTTTCCGTGACACAATTTATTTTCAAACATTTCTTTATACTTGATATATGCACTAAAATCTCTTTCTGAAAGCTCATCTTACACTGGTAACAAAGTATTTGTCATTTATACACAAGCATCAAGGCAAGTACCATTCTAAATGCAAAGATTATTTTCTCATCTTATTTTCCTAAGCATTCAACTATGAATCAAACTTTTTCTTTACTTTAAGTCCAGTACAAGTTCTCTTTTCTCTTCCTCATTTCTTTTGCATCACATCTTAAATCCCAAGCTAATTTTTTTTTTACTTTTAGTCTTGCATACAATTTCCATTTATCTGTGCTGATCTTTTCCTGGGTGAAACTTTTCTGCCAGGAAAATAAATGGCTTGAGATAAAATGGCTCTCTGTTTTTATAAGTGTTTCCAAGTCTTTTCATGCAATGTCTAGTGAACAAACAGGTGTGGTATCTTTTTTATCTTTTTATCATAAATAACAGGAATTATGGAGATAAATGGGATGGTGGATGAATATATTAGGGAACAAACCTAGAGAAAAAGTGTCAAATGCACTTAAACTCTAAAGGGCCAACTAAGTTTCAGAAGATATGTTTGAAAAGTCAGTCACAACACCACATGCTAGCTAGGAAACAAGATTTCAAAGGGGAAAAAAAACCATCTTTCCCAAAGTACATCATAGGTAATTTATCAAATTTATAATCTGAAAAACATTAAAACTAAAATTAATTAAAAGTGATCATATGTGCAAGCAAGATAATACTTCAACACTGCACAAGGATAATTTTTCTAATAAAAGTTTAAGGCTAGTTTTAGAATACATTATCACTATGAGAATAGACAAGCATTAAAATTTGACAGGATTTGAAAAATATTATCAGTCATTATATCTTTTAGTTCAAATTATGATAAACAGAATAAGTGTTCAAAACCAAGTTAAGTGTTTAAAAGTAGATGTGGCACTTTGCGATATTATTTAGTGGTTATAGTGCTATTGATGTGAGGACTTGATGACCTCAGAGTTCTTTTCCAACCTTAATGGTTCTATGATTCTAAGTGTTTTTTATATTTATAAATCAGAATGTTCTCAAGAGCAAATGTTGTGAAGACAGTCATAGATTCTACTACAGCTCTACTGTCTGGTAGCTGCACAAGGAAGAAAGCAATGGAATGATCACCTATAAATAAGCTAAATTAGCTAAGAATAATGTAAATGTTTAATTTACTTAGCAATAAGCAAGTAAACAATCCTTACTGTACAATATATAAGAAAGCAACTGGGATCTCATATTGATTTAATAACAAAATGTTATTCAATTCCTTCTGTTATGTTTGTGAATGGTCTGAGAACTTTTAAAAAATATTTGAAGAAAGCAAGTATCTTCCCTTGTAATGACAAGGTCTTTCAATTTCCTCAAAATTACTTTAAAATTGCTTAGTACTAAAAACACATTTTCAAAGAACACTGTTCCTCTCCATTACACAGATGATGTGCTCAGACAAAACTCACAACCAACAATTTTACTTCAGGATATGATCTGCCATTGCAGCCAACTTGCAGAAAGGTTAGTAATAACCCTCCTATTGAAAGAGAGAGCTCTGCCTTCCATGCAGCCATGGTTTCTACAGAGCAAGTTCCCTGCACCCACAAAAAAGCAGATCCTGCTGATCACTTACATGCAGCCACAAAAACACTGGAGCCTTTACAGGGGCAGAAGCAAGCACAGACTTGTGGTTTGGAAGAGTCAGCTAGAAGTGGGATGGAAAGATTGACCTTTTGGAAGCAACTATTAGATAAGTTTATCTGTATGCTAAATTACACCCTTCAGAGCTTAACCAGGAACTATGTGGTGCTAGGTCTTTTTTAATGTAGCTCTTTACATGTAAATTTTACTTCAGTGAAAACTAATGGAAGTATGGCTATCAATTTCAGTCAGTCAGGATTTCACTTCTATACACTAGAGACATACAAATAAACAGTAACATAGACACTTAGGTGGCTGGGTTTGATTAATAGATTCATTATACAAAGAAGAAATATTCTTTCTTTTTCAATTAAGAAGTCATATGCAAAAACATACACATCCCTCAACTATCAGGTTAGTGGATTCCATGAATAGCAGGAGTATACCAATTTTCTAGACCATGGGAAGGAAGCATCAATATCTTCTATCACACCAAAGGAGTTTCATGTTAAATATAGTTACTACAGACAGTGCGTTTTAGTGGAGGAACTTGGGATTTCCTGACAGGAGATGGCACTAGCTCCCTAAGGACTCATTACTCCACTGGGAAATAGCCTGCATAAGTAACTAAGGCCCATACCACTTTAAAATTTAGGCTTCCACAGACCCTGTGATTTCAACTCTACCCATGGCTGGGAATGTAGAATGTCTACAGGCACTCACAGCAGCTGGACCTACAAGGTAAAGAACATAGTCATGAAATAAAAGAGCTCCCCTTCATATGCAGACTGATCAGCCCTGATTTAAAGTTTCAGCTTTTATTATTGTTTAATTTCTGAATTTCCACTGAAGAGGGATATATTTCAAAGACAAAAGTATGATGTATTATACAGGCATCTTTAGCAGCAAGAAAATGGCACTGAAGATAAATATTCAGAAGTAGCTTTAATACATATATATAGTGCTCAGGTTTGCTGCTAGATCATGGAATGTTTTTCTCTCATCATTAAAGCTTTTGAAATACACTCTAAAGGAAAGAAAGATGATCTACTTATAGATCAACAGAAGGCATGTGAAAAAGGTTGCTAACAATAATTTTTTTGCATATAAGTGAGAGCAATTGGCATCCCATCTGGAAAACTACACTACTCTGAGATAGAAAACTCCTGCCACTGGCAAGGTTTATGGTATTAATTTGTAATGGTGGATTTAGGGAAATGTACTAAACTAATGCTCATTTACTTGCATAATTATGTGTTTTCTACATAAAACGACAGGCTTTTACCTTGTCAATACTGGCACTGAGTTAATGGAAAACAGGACAAGGTGTGTGTACAAGTATGCCAGTGCCGATGAATGTCAAGCTCAGGTTACAGATTTGCTTCTTGCATTAACAACTGTACAATGTATCACCTAATGCATTACCCTTCAGACTCCTAAATCTGTTATTTTAAATATTTTCATTGCAGTTTAGCTTTGATTATTAATCTAAAAGGCAAAAAGTTAAACCGTATCTTATCTTCTTTGCCACTTGATATGTTAAACAGCCTTCATACCTTAAATCCACTTTAATAAGGCATGCAATTATTAAAGCATTACAGAATGGCCCCAGAGCACAAAAGCTCCATTAAATTTGCTTACATCTAATTACGTCTGCCTGAGGCAGGTGAGAAATTGACTCTGATAAGATCTTTCTTTTACCTGTAGCCAAAAAAATAAAAAGGAAAAATAACTCGGAGTGATTTTCTATCTAATTGCTATCTACAAGTATTTATGGTATTCGCTCTTCCAATGAATAGCCCACAAAGCACTCTTTGTGCACTAACCAGTGCATTTTAAGTTTTTTTAAGACTGTAGAATACAAAAGACAAGCTTATCTTGCTGCAGGCATGGCATGTCATCAATGATGTCTATTTGGGAAATAGTTTTATCTATTATTTAAATAATATATTTTCTTTAAAAAAATAATTCTGATGTGAAAAAACATGTTACATATGCTTTGTGGACTTCATTTTTTTCTACATAAGCAACAAACACATTCTATTTTATGAAAATATAACATAAATATATAAATATACTTTATATGGCCTGAAAACAGTTATTTTAGAAACCTTTTTTTTCCCCCAATTTAAAACCAAGTGTTTTGTAGTAGAAAACATGGTATTCAATTGCTTTATATTTGTAACTGACCTCCCAAAATTCAGGAAAATGTGAATAAATGACATTGCTTGTTACCTGTAAATGAATGAGGGCATGTGATACTTTTCTAATCATTCTAATCCTCCTCTCAGCCCTAGCAGATCCTACAGAAAAATAGAGTGATACTATCATAGTGACAATGTAAAATTAAGTCAGAAACTATACCAGATAAAGAGGAAGAAATAAATAAAATTTTTAAAAAGAATTAATTTTTAAAAATTAATTGAATCCATCCAGTCTAAAGGGATTATAATTCAAATCTTGGTTAACAATGAAGAAGAAATTACTTTATTATAAAGCATTCTTTGAGAGAAAGAGAGATTAGGTATTTGATGGGAAACTTGCCCAGGTAAACCAGACACTGGACTTCTAATAAAAGATTATGCAACACTAATTCTAACCATACATTTTTAACCACTGATGATGCCACTTCTGTGATACAAAACACTGTTTGCTACAGTGAAACACAAGTTTATAGTCAACTCCAAAAGAAAAGGTCCTTTGGTCAAATGTTATGCTTAAAATTTATTTGCTACTCCAAAATAGAAAACTGCATAGGGGCCTGAAATGAATATATTGTATTATTAACATGTTTCTCATGTGCTCATTTAGGCTTTTACAGCACATCATTCCATAAGCATTCTTAAAAAACTTCATTTGACCTTACCTTTACATTTAAGCAATAAACAGATAGGTTAACTTTCATATTGATTTGCTTCAAGTTTTATAACTTCATTTTATATACACCTGATAATAAAAAGACATTGATTTTCTGGTATTCTAAGCAACTACATTTTAAATATTAAAAAAAAAAATTAGAGGCAATGATGAATTATTTGTTTGCTCTTATGATTTACCAACTCCAAGTCTGCTGTTGCAGAAAATATTTTGGCCTCATAATTATATCTTGTTTGATATTAACTTGATGTATTTCTATTAAAACTTTCACGGTTGCTTTATAATATTGTCTAGTCACAAGCCTGTATCATCTATAAATGACAACACTGTGAACTATTGAATTATACATGCATCTTTACTGCAAATTAAAACAAAACCAGAACAAAAAAAATATGAGAGGAATTTAATGACTATGTTAGGAAGAACTGCTTTCCAGCTTTTCCATGTCCCCTTTAAGAATGAATTGCATCCTGGTAAATTAATTATTCAGACATCACTACTGGTATTGAGCCATTTTTTATAATTTTCTTGATATTAACATTTCATATCTTAAAACATGCAACAAAGGTTCTGTTTTCCTCTTTCAAGTTGTGGATTTGTCCATGGGAAATTTCAGTAGATAATACTGCTCAGAATCTCAATACATACCAAAAGCTGCCACTTTTATGATTATGGCTTGAACGTTAGATGATATCATTTCCTTAAGCAGTATTTCCTGGTTCCAATGCCAGAGGTAAGCTAAAGGCTGAAGATTAAGCCTTCTGCACCTTAAAAACAAACAAAAAAATTGGATAAAGCCAAGTATAATACTTTTACACAGTATTATTACTGTAAAATTAATGAAAATTTCTTTCTTTTCCTATCCTGAAATAATTTTTCTTCTATAATTTCAACTACAAACTTTACTACTCAGATATTTCCTTATAAACATTAAGTCTAATATATATTAAAAAAGAACTAAATAAAATTATTTTGAATATGATTCATCTTCATAAGATGCAACTCACTGAGCTAAACAGATCTGCACAGGAATGTAAGTAAAGCCATTGCAAAATGTGTTCCTAAACCTTTTGGGATACAAAGCAATTAACAACTTAGGAAGTCATCACTTTTGTGAACACAGCTAAGGACAAAGTTATGCTCTGTGATAAACGTGGCACATGTCACTAGTACAATATGCTGAATTTGTTGCTGTGACTTGGTTCAACAACCAAAGAAAAGAATCATTCAGGAAAATGTATACAGCTTGTGATACAAATTAACAACTTTTTACTGTAAAGTTAATAATTTGTTTTGATACATATCATATATAGACAGCATTTGATACACAGCTTTGATTGTTTATCAAATTAGAGAATCACTAATTTGCATTATTGATAGGTAATGTTTCTGTAAATTGTCAAGAACCATCAGCTGGTGATTAAATGTGTAAGGTCTCTGAAAAACTTAAACATTTAACTATGGGACTAGTTCAGACTCCTTAAGATTTACATTTATTTGTCAATTATCATGTTTTTCCTAATACATGGTCTTTCTCACATATATGGGCATTCCTCCTTATGTCAGATAGACCCACTAGTATGATTAGGAAGACTACATAGTTAAATGTATGCTTAATGTTGACATGTAAATGCATAGTTAGCACTCATATAATCTGACTGGTTTTCTTATTACTTTGATATGCTTTAACAGAGCACTAAGTTTTCTAATAGAACTATTTCTCAGTTCTGAATGTAAAGTAGTTACTTACGTGCCTAAATTCAGCTAAAAAATTAGCTGAATTAATTGGGATGGCTCATATGAAACAGCCTTATTGCAAGGGCTAAATCTACAGATCAATGTGAAGTATTTTACTTCACAAGCTCAGAAATAATCATGCCTGTTTGAAATACTGTGATTTCCTGTCAATCTCTTAGCTGCAGTAAAGATGTATAACAACCAGCAAAAGCGATCTTTTTTTTATCCTACTAACATGTGAGGCAATTATTAAAATGTGTAAGTATAAAGGAAAAGAAAGGAGTTATTTCTGACCGCAATTTATCTATGTAAACTTTAAAGAAAACAAATGTGCTCTGTAACTTGCTGATGTGAGCTGAGTTGGCATAGCATTAATTTCACCAATCTTACAGCTCATAAAGGATTCCAGATACTTGCTTTCATCATCAACAAATCATTAATGAAATAATGAAACTATAATTAATTTTTAACACAAGGTGGTTTTGCTTTTCATCAGATATATACAGTGAAAATCTTTTTTCAGATCAAATACTGGCCTACATAACAAACACAACTACCATTCTATAATGCTCTTTTTAAATTGAGACTCCTAAAAAAATCATGATTTATATAGACCTTTGCACACAATAGGAATGACAAATGGAAGCTCTTCATTAATAATAACAAATTTCAGATTTAAGGAATTAAGGGAAGATGTGCTTAGAGAGATTCTTTTCTATCTAATTCCTTATACAAGTCACAGGATGTTCCTCTATAGCAAAACAATGGTGAAAAACAGAGGGACTTGATCACAACACTGTAGTCATTGGAACTGAGTGAGCTTCCCGTTGAAATCAAAGAACTGAACCTACTCAACTATCTTCATACCAAATCTCTGAGTATTTTCAAGAGATGAAGAGAGATCTGAATAGCAGTCAAAAACCCTGGTATAGTTTCTACTAGATTTTTACTAATGAACACATTGTTTCAGGGGAGAAAAAAGGAAGAAAAATAAAAGAAAAAAAGATATACCGATATTAATGAATAGAATGCATTTGGTATCATAGAACATGAGAAATCGGGCGACTGTCTCTGCTTTAAATTTGAGTTAGAAAACAGACAAGTACTGTCCAGAATGTGTATTCTGATAAGAATTAGTATTTTCTTACACATCTTCCACTCGAACTCTCTGGTAGTCAGAAAGAATGGCTCCCACAGATACACCCTCTACTCCTTCTTTGTCCTGAAAAAAGACATGGAAAATCAATGACACAGTATATAATGCTTTAAGCTGCAGAGATTCAATATCTCTCTTTGCAGAATCAACCAAGAATAATTATTTTTTCTGTGTCCAATACACAGAACAGAATAGGCTGAAATGCAGTTCTGCCACAGAAGGGAGCAGCTCAGCTGACCTACTACATGGTTATTACTCTAATGCAGTCTACTTGACTCAAGTACCATGCTACAGAAGGAATAACCAAGGTAACTGAAAAGTGTGAGACATAACAGATTATCCTGAGGTTTTCCAGACATCTCGAAAATTCCTTCCAGCTTTTGCCTATAAGTGACAGGTTAGCTAGTCCACCTACAAATAATTATCAGCAACATACATCATACAATTAACTGAATTGCTAGCATTTTCCATGTACACAGCACAAGAGATTGTGAGATTACTCTTTTTATCTTAACACCAGAAAAAGAAAACTCACGGGAAACTTACTCAACATCATCTTTTAAAAATTCTGCTATAAAAAAAGCTTTTCCAAGACACATTTCCTCTGTTTCATTTAAATTACCTAAGCCAACAAATTGCACTTAATTTTTTCTTGTAAACCCACAGAGAATGTAAGATTTCTAAATGCACATAGTTCTAGTATTTTGTGAGATCTTGCATTTTAAAATTGCTTGAGTCCCAGTCAACATGCTGAACTTTGTCTAAATTTTGCTCCATCTAGACTTCGGTAAAACTTGTTTTCCTCTTTTAATCAAGGTCGATCATAACTTCACCCCATCATTTACTTTCTGGACTTGTTCCAAATCCTGTGAAGAAGTTTGCAGCAAGATTTCACAATAAATTTTTCAGTTATATACCTGTTGATGTATCCTGCCTCTGCCTTTCACTTTTGGCCTATTCTATGATCTCAGAAGTCCTGCTAAGCCTTGGCCAAGCAAGCTGAGTAGTGAAGTGCCCTTGACTGTATCAGCTGGATGGTGAAGCATTGCTGACTGCACCAGGAGTTTTTGCCTGGTAAAAACAATTCTGACAATCTAAAAAATACATCACTATTTAAATTATGTACTTCCCCATGTCATTAATGGATAGATCCATTAATATGAAGCTTAATGCCAAATCAAACAGTTTTCAAGTTGCTGCTTCTCACATATCCAGAAGTAATATAATATTATTTCTGCTTCCCTTTGAGCTTTCAGTGCAATGTTTCAAAGCTCTTTTTAGAATAAAGGTAAATCAGCGATACTTCAAGTTACTCAACTCACTCATCTACAATAACATTGCTTAAAAAGTAAACACAGTTGTACAAGCATAGTTTTCTTTAAATAAATTTGATTAACTGATTCATGAAGCCTTCTTGAATCTTCAAATATTTCAAAAGTGTAAGTTGCAGTCCTTAACATTCTTTTTAAAATGGTTAGAAAGTTGTGTAACAGTCTTGGAAAACATGACTGATGTTAACAAGATAAATACTGTTTGTTTTTATTTTTATGTAAAAATAATAACCACAGCAATTCCTTCAGAATGTCTGTCCTCTGTCACAATGTGCAGACATCAACCAATATGTCCAAAAATATTACCTATATTTTTGTTTATGTTATTAATTCATCACAGTTCTAAGTTACCAGAGGCAAAGTATGCCATCCGCTAAGTTCAGTAAGTAATGTTTTTGAAGTGTCTGATACAAACAAACAGAAGGGCATACAACTGCTGTCTCACAAGTAGATTAATCTCTGGGGCCACATAAATCCATAGATCATATGCAGTTTTCCACTTTCCTTCATTACAGAATTGTTGAATGGTTGAGTCAAAGGCCCATACAACCTGGCCTTGAACATTTCCAGTGATAGGGCATCCACAACTTTTCTGAGCAACCTGTTTAATAACACATGCATTTCTCTTACCTCATAATGAGATGATGTTCATTACCATCATAATATTTATTATAATGCATGGCAGATCTGTAGTTACTACTATATTTTCATTGTATATATTTGCACTATGTACATTCTTCTTTCTCTAACAATGGGAAATGAATAGGTGGATGAGAGATATTACAGAGTAATTATATCACAAACTTCAAAAAAAAGATGGTACCCTCAAATATGGAGTGAAATCTTATTTCCCAAATAGACAGATTTACAGAATCTCCTGTTCATCCATGAAGATGGCAACTGAGTTGCCCAATACATTTTTAACAAGCTCACAGAGCCATAAAAATATTTTTTATTCATTCTGTTTTTCAAGTTCTGACAAAATATATGCATCAGCAAAGATACTTGCTAAGAAAACTCCCTTAAATTAAAAAAAAAGTAAATGGAAGTAGAGATTTAAATGTTCTGTTCTTATCCAAACACAGTGCTTCTATACTAAAATGATCTATTGCACAAACCTACTTGTTTGGGATTTAAAAAATTCTAGTCATGAGTCCCAGGAAATTTCATAACCATCCTATGATAATGGAATTTTAAAATCCACAGAAGGTTACAGAACGTTTACTAACTAACTATTGAAACAATGGCCCAAACTTGAAACTAATGCATCAAGAAGATTTCTCATAGGTTTTGTTTTGAGGTTGTTTGGGTGTTTTTTACTATACAAATCTGTATCACATTGGATGTGCATGATTATGAATGTATTTATATATAGGTACACAAGAAAACACAAATATGTACACATGTATGCAATATATCTTGATGTTAGTAATGCAAATACAAGGCTATTATTGGCTGCTTGCTTACAACTTATGTTAAATCTGATTTAAATAATAACATAGGAGATTGCAGTTCTTCTGGTTTATTTCCTTTGATAATACATAAGTTTTAATTGTCTTTTGAAATGGCAGTATATGATGTCATTTTGCAGTTGTGGTTAGCATTTGTGTTTAAAAAATTCTCATGGGTATTTATTTATTGCCATCTCTTTTCATTCAGTTCTTCTCATGGTGAACAGCAAATATAAACTTTCATCACTGTCCAGACAATAGCTTCCATGAGGAGAAACACCCACATACTTAATATATGCTTTGAAATGGGAGAGCTAGTTAATATACTTAAATTCAGTGAAATGGAATGAATTCAATCCCCCTATTTTGTCCAGTTCAACAAATGAATGCTGGAGTGGCACAAATTCAAGAAATAAGATTTGAAAGGAAGAAGGATGGAGCATGAGGTAGAACAGAAAAAAACTGGTCTCATAACCTTCTAAACTCCTCAGCTGGACAAAGCTTACATAAAGCCTTGTCCCACAGTATATTCTGCTCAGCAGTTGAAGCATGCAAAGAGTACTAACTAAAAGCTACTGCTTCCCTGGACTTACTCTTTGGTATTGAAAGAGTTATTGGACACTTTGCAAACAGACAGCATTTTGTTTGACTAAGAGTTGATCATGGTTAGCAGAGAATCCATCCCAGAATCAATAGTGCCATCACTTTTAATGTGGAATCTGATCAGGTTTGGTACCATTAAAAGCATGTTCACAAAACTGCACTCAGCAAGGGTAAACCAAGCGGACATCTGCAGGTAAATATCAGGGATCTGCACAGAACTCAAAAGCTGAGCAAGTGAATTTGGGAAAATTCAGAAGGAAAGATGTTACATGCTGTATCATATAAAAAGTAACAGATAACAGAAAAAGCATCTGAGGAAAGTTAATATGAAAAGGTGTTTTTTTCTTAGGTTGATTGGATTTTTTAATTATTATTTTAAAAAGCATCATATACAGTTAATTTAAGAGATGATTTACCGATATTAAACTTTACTAATATGTTTCTAGTGCAATAGGCTACTCTAAAGTAAAAATAAACTGCTCTCTGGAATATTTAGATAATTCAGAAAGCACTTATACTCAGTACAATGTCCTCTGTCACAAAGTATTACAACACAAAACATGCAATGTGCATATAAGTCCAGATTCCAAACACAAATGTACACAGATGCTAACAAAGTTTGATTTTCCATATGACATTTTAGAACTTATTTTTCCCCCTTAGAGCTATGAAAAGTACTCATTTCAAAAGGCAGGTAGAAAAATAAACTTTTTAAAAGCAACTAAATAAGACAATTTTAGTAGGTTTTTTTTAATGTACCTAAGATTATTATTAGCTATGTTTTAACAGTAAGTGAAATTTCACAATTATAATTGTGTATATTTTGTCATAACAGTTAATTTTTTCCTGTTCAGAGGACAAGACAATAATCTTCATAAACAATTGTGTTAGAGCAGCTAATTGATCTTTGAAACTGTAACTGTACTAAAATGCACAATTTATGTTTAAGGTATCCTAGTTTTAAAGTTATTTATTATTTTAAACAGTTTAATTAAAAACAAAATTCAAAATTGCTGCTCTTTGTGTATTATGAATTACTGTTGGCTGCATTTCCCATCAGGAAATAGTACGAAAAATTTAATAGTTTTGTCAAAGCTCCAAAACATCACTGCTGTTTTTAAAGTGCCTCTCTTACATCCAGTGTACAATTCTAACATACAGCTTCACAGCTAAAGTGAAAGATAAACAGATTAATTTACACTAGCACACTGTTATTTTAATTTTGCTTTTTTTTTTCAATTAATGATTGTAACAGTAATCGGAGGAAATTATTGCATATGCATTGTAGCATTGGAATTGGTAGAAGTATTCTACTAGTAAGTAAAAAATTTATTCCAGTGGTATCAGTACAGAGGTTTTCTATAATTTCATATTTTAATGTCTTTACCTGACTCTGTCAGAGTTCAGCAAAAAGAAAATTAGTGCTAATGTTTTCAATTTAATTAGTATATTACATGCACTGTAACTATTAGTGGAAAATGTTATATTAATGAATGTAAAAGTTAGCTGTAAATTACCTCAGAATTATTATCAATTTCCCAAGTTACTGCTCCTTAAGATAACCCTCTCCCTATGGTCCTTCCGGTAATTTTTCTTTGCCTGATAAACATGATGATTAAACAGCACATAGTGCAAACCTTTGATACTTTTTAAATTAAATCCATGCCCAGCCTAAGGGCTGTGTCTGATTTCAACTAAATTTGTCAGTTAATCAGATAAAAAATTATCAGCAACTCAAAGAAACAGCAGCCTTAGGCTTCATCAGTGCCAGAGAAAGCTGAACAAAATAAGACATACAGACAATATCACATTATGAGTAAAGGTTACTGCTAAGCATATCACCGCACAGCACTATTCACCACCTTAATAATGTCTATCTTAAATGAAATATTGCATACAACAGCCAAAATATTAACAAAGAAAAATGAAGTGCTAGACCTGTGCCTATGTCTATTCATGTGTATTGCAAGAAATTTTGAGCACTGCCATTCAGAAAAATGCAGAATATGTCTAAAAATTTACTTTGTAGAACAGATCTTTGTAAGAAAAAGAAGTATAAACATCTGAAGAATGGTTAAACTACATTCAAATTTTTACGTGTGCTTCACAGCTTTACCACAATAGAGTTCATTTTTTATGACCCAGATATACAGTCTCTAAATGAATTTTCTTTCCAATTAATATCCTTCTTAAAGCTTGTATGAATAACTGAAAACCGTTATCCATACTTAAATTAATGTTTAAGGTTATTTGTGCCTACAAAGCGATTACCATACAGTAGCAAAACTTCAAATTAAGCACAACATATTTGCAGGTGAGTGACTGACAATATATACCTTAGTAACAGGACTTTTAGGCTTCTACCGTTGAGTGGAAAATTCTTAAATATGAGCTTTGCCTTATAATTTCTGAAGCATTCTAAGATCAATGATTATAGTGATACCAAACAGAGTATGTGATTTTTTTCTAAGCTTTGATATGTCTGTCTGATGCAGCTCCAAGTAATCAAACACAGTATGGAAATATTCCTGAGACATAAGGATATACTATCTCTAATGTCAGATTGAAAACCCACTATTTGGTAAGGCTCTGAAGACTCGCTACAAATCACACAGATCATCTTAGTGATCGCAGATCACTATACATCATCTGGGACTTTCTTGTCTTCCACACAGGGACCTCAAAACACATATATCTCATGCCTTCATTCCTTAGGAAGAAGTAGCTCCAAAACCAGGTGGGAATTAACATAATGTGGATTTACATGAAATCCATGTGTGAACACTCTCATTATTATAAGTTCAGAAGTCTTCACTGGCCTTATCTCAACTTGCTTTAGAAGTAAATTACTGAATAATGGTATCTATACAAGGCAATAATACTATATAACTAATCTATTTCAAGAGCTAATTAGATATATTTTTACAAATTCCCTTCATAGGACATAGGCGCCCTACCACCCACCTTTAAGCAAAACTGATGGCCTAACTGCCAGAGTTTTACAAACGCAATTACTGAAACACTGCACACTCACCACACACACACCCACCCACCCACCACCTATTAATTCAGTGTAGGGGCAGCTTCAGTGTCTGGTTGCAATCTCACAACAACCACATTTAATTAGGACATGGTCCTCTTCCTACCTAGAAGTGCCACATGTTCAGGGTGATGGTGCAGGCATACATTTGTTCACACATAACCACTTACACACACCATAGCAAAGGAAAAAGGAAGAGCAAAACAGACAGAAATACCACTCTCAAAGTCTAATATCAAACAGAAGGGTATTGAAAAGGCTAGAATTACATTCTAAACAGGAGAAACGGAAAACCAGGAAAAATCTTCCACTACAGCCACATACCACACCATAAATGCAAGTTTTCCTGATATACTGATTCTCCATTTAGCTGCATTTACAAAGTGAACGATTAGTCTTATTAATTAGAAATCATTCATTAATTAATTCATTCTTTTCTTTATATATTAACTATTTTCACAGAATTCAATAAACTTGCTACATCACTTTAGATCCCACACTATTTCACAATTTTTTTAAAAATTATTTAATTTAGATTAATTGATTTATTTTTGCAATTAAAAAAGTGTCATACTAAACCCATTAGGCATTTGGTAAAATCTAATATAGCTAGACATATTTATCAAAAAACATAGAATACTAAAATAAAAATTAACAGACATCCACTATTTTAAAGGCTACCTAAGAGTTTTCTACAGAACTGGCCTTTTTTTCTTTAAACCTATTAACTGAGTAACTGTTAACTGAGGCCTACATTTCAGCCACAGGGTTACAAAGACTTTGACAACGAAGCAAAAGTCTACAGCTGAACAATTTTTTTTTTTAATTGCATTTTGTGCAGAGAATTGGTTTCAAATAAATGTCTGCTTCACCTTTGGGACTTCCAACTCTTAAATATTCAAATAATTACAGAGCAAACTTGCCTGCAGACACTCCTTTCAGGAAATCTTATTTACAAAATCACCTCCACAAAGACTGATTATTTAATTTAATAGCCAAAATTAACCTGAACAGTCAACTCCAGATTGAATAAATGACATTACTTTAGAACAACAAGATGCCAGTGAACAACTACAAAACAGCCAAGTAATCATGCATGTTTCTGTTCTGATGCTATACTGAATATTTTAAGTGCTTGTGATTTTATGTGTAACTATTTTGCAATCAAGAGCAGTTATACTCATTCAGAATTGGTAGTTCAAATCTGTGATTGGATTTAAAAGCTAGGATTTTAACCTACCAACATGTATAAATGCTTCAGAATGAAAAAAAATAATAGTATTTGTGTTATGAAGGCAGGTACTGGCCTATATTATTATGTCACAAATCAATGTCTTGCTGAAAACAAACCACTTACTAAATCAAGAGAAGGGTCAAAGGAATGTTAGTTTGTATGTTTCTAGTTAAGAGAAGTCCCATGGTTTAGATAATGAAACTCAGTTCACTTGCATCATACTCTGACCTCAGAGAGGCAGAATTAAATTTTTTTATTTCTTTTTTTAAATAGTATCTTTAACAAACTGTAAGAGCCAAAAGCGTGATGTAACCTAAATTTTTGAATATAGACACAAGGTCTTTTTCCCTTGCTTTGACCACACGGCCTCCATGCAGACCAACTTCTAGCTGCTAATGGCAAGGTACCCCTCCACAGTGAAGACCAACAAGACCTGGATCCAGTACAGCACCTACAAAACTGAACAGACTCTCTTGCTCAGGTTATCTGAGGCATACACCATGGTTTGGGTCATTCAAGTCATTAACAGACTTCCACTAAGGGAAGTTACTCTAGGAAAATCCCATTCAAGAATTGTCTAGTCTCATTTGTTTCTATATGAGTATTTTCAAAGCAGTGTTATTTAATGAAGTATTTCAGAAGACATGTTGGCAAATACTGAGGCATCCAAGTAACTTGATTCTTGTTAGTAATTCTGCAAGCAAACAGTCCTTTTTGAGAAAGTAAAGCTGAAGGCATGATGTGATTCCTTTTTTAGTTTTTTTACCGCATGCAACAGCACAAGTCTCAGAACTATGGAAGAAAAACATGTCTTAAATGAAAATGAGCTATTTTATCCATTAGAACCAAATCTTCTTCTCTCCCTTATGTTTTCTTGCAAACAAATTTGAAAAAAAAACCATTTTTATTTTTCCAAAATTAACTCTTAGATGTCACAATGCAACAGCAAGGGTAGTTACCTGCTTATTTTTACACGTTCTAAATCATGTAAGAATTTTCAGTTAAATAAGTCAATTTCACTTACACTAACAATTCTGGTAAGTAGATATTGTTTATATACATTTAGATAATTAATTCTCCCATATACTACATCTTTCAAAACTGCATTTCATAACTTTGAAATCTGCATAATGTGCACTGATATACACACACAATCACACTCTCACACATACATGCATTCTCACATGGCCAGTGATCTCTCTTTACTTTAAAAGGAAAAATACTTTCAAAAGGACATTTTGCTTACACTCTTCTTATGACTTCAACTCCAAAGAACTGTACAAATCTTTACCATTTAGAGAATATCTTTTCATAGTACTGAATGTTCAGTCCTTGCAGTGTCCAGTATTTGTAGAAAAGAGCTCCTGAAAGTATTTATAAATCAGTCTCTCCACCAATATTTTACTGTCAAATTAAGCTTTTCAGCAACTACCCTTGTACAAATGACACCTGCAGCATACTGTGCTGGAGTAAAACATCACATTCTGTAAGAAAAAGTAAATTTTCATTTAAGGTAGATCAAGATATAAAATTATTCAATGTAATATTTGAACAAGTCATGCAAACACAGTCCCAAATGTTATTACCACTTACCTGAAATATCAATCACATTCAGTAATCTGAAGTACTTGAATAAAAAGTATATATTATAAAAGGCATGAAAAACAATGCTTCAACCTAAAAGTTCCTTGATGAAAAAGCAGACATTTTATCAGAAAGTCTGCATACTGTTAACTTAGACCCTTACAAACAGCTAATTCACATCTACCTGTATGCTGAGTCATGTCTAACATGAATATAATTTATAACTAATTTATGTGAATATGCAAAAGATTTGTAATCATTCCTGAACTGTCACAAAACATATAAAACTGAAGTACATGTAGAGTAATTAAGTGAATAATGAATTCAAAAATTTTAACTGTTGACAGACAAATTAAAAACCCTGAGGCTTTCACAGGTTTTTTAGTTTAAAATGGTATCTTCTCTTAAAGTGCCAAAGTCTTTTTTTACTATCGAACAAGTATTATGGCAAATATTATTATAGTGACATGAGTTATTGGAATGTGAAATTACCTGATAATGAATGTTTGAGAAGAAAGGCATGGTTGAGGAGGTAAGATTTACTACATTTCATTTGGTATTACTGTAATGGGAAACTGTAGGCCACTATGGTCAAACAAACGTCAGTTGGCAAGAAAGGTGTACCATTTTCACCTGAAAATTTACCGCAAGAAACAATGTCACTTGTTCTGCTATATGTACACATTTGTTGGTAAATTGTGTCCCTCTAAAAATTTCTTCAGAATTTTATACACCCATTTTCAAACTAGTAAATCATTATGCTGCTATTACTTCTATGAGCAAATAATCTTGGCAAGGACTCTAAGTACACAAAAACTCACACAAGACCTCTAATAAATACTGCAAATTTTAATTTTTCCCAACGACAACATGTTTTAGACAAACTCTCTCAGAAATATTCTTATTATCTGCACTGCCAATAATCCTCTCCTCTGATCTTATAATCACTCCTCCTTACATAAAAGCAGAACACAGGATTTTCAAAAACAGGAGGAAAACAGTCTATTGAAAACACAAGTCCAAAAGAAAAGCCTTTTACTTTTTGTACTTGAAACAGAAACCTCATGAACCCTCCTTTAATCTTGACCAAGTCACCAGGGTTTGGAAATGATTTAAAACTGTTAGGAATCTCAACAATGCAATACCTGATATTTGTTTCATCAAATTAAGTTGGTATGATAAGGCTCTTTATCTTTCTTTTGCTTAAATAACATTGATTCTAGAAATTATATGAAAAAGAAAACAGTGAATAAAACTGAATTTAATGAAGGTATATTCATGGCTTTCAAATTTTTCTATAGCCTTTACAAATTTAAAGCAATCCTGATAAAATATTCTTTAAAACCCAACCCCCTCACTTTCTACATTGATATACATTTTTGTCTAATTTTTGGAAGTGATCCGCTTAAAATTTAAGTATTGACACAATAATTACTCTTTCAACACTACAGTGTCTACACTGCACTTCCCATAATAAGAATTTATTGAGAATTTAAACTTCTTGAGCAAAACAAAGAGAATTCTGCACAAACATAGTGTTACTTTATGCTACTCATCTATTACATCATTTACTTTTATTGATGAAAAAAATGCAACTTTCAATAACATCTTTCCCAGATTGCAGAGGAGCACAAAATGCCACACTATGACTTTCAGGTTTGATTCTCTTTTTTGTGTTTGAAAAAAAGACAAGGTCGCCAAGCATTACTAAAATGACAGCAATGATTCCAAGTCTTAAGAGAAACATTCCAAAACAGTATCAAATTATGCTGACAAACATAGCAGTATAAAATGGGAATTCAGAGGAAATGTGGACCTACTGTACTGAGTGTAACAGTCTTGCAGGATACATAAGATACTCCTTAATATTTTTAGTACCAGAACAAAACATTTTGAACCAAGATAAAATCCCTAAATCATCAATGTTAATATCACTCTGTGAAAAATAATATCATATGACTAGAACAGACCATCCCTTTGGGGAAAAATATAATGTTCAAGTGGATTGTTCTTTTAGTAGTGTAATGGAAAGGCATTCCACCTAGTCCCAGAAGAAAAATCAAAATATGCATTTAAATGGAAATACTATGCAATGGATAGGACAAAATAAAAGCCTCAGAACTGTAAGGAGCTATATGTAAACACAGGAAGCTACATATATGAAATTCTACTTATATATATTTATTTAATTCTATACATATATATTTATGCATATAATTTTAAATTTTAAAAGCTAAGTTTCTAGCTCTAGGCTTATCTCTCAAATATCAAGATGCAGTCACATCATATATTCTGGTTTTGGTCACAATTGCAAATAATATATACAACTCAGCTCTATGCAAGAAGTTGTGAGTATTCTTTTTTAATTTTCTGCACATTTTGTGCCAGACCATATTCTAAACAGCTTTTACAAAGTGATAATGTTTCACTGACAGTGTTTTGTGTACTTCACATAAAATTAAATCTCAGACAAACCTTGAGAAAAAGAAAGCAGAAAGCTAAGCAATACAGCATGTTGCTCTTTTTGACCCACAAACGATTATCAGTTATTTTAGAAGTTATGACAGTTTTCTCAAGTCCTTAAGGAGTCTGACACCATTGGTATAGCTTTTAACACTGCATTTATGTTTATATCACAATACAATAAAACAGCAGGAATAGTGTTCAAATTACTTGGGTATTGGATGGTTTATTGAAAATAACAGTATTACCATAACATTAAAAAAATTCTTTGAATGTGCTAAGTAATCACTGCTATCCATGCTGCATGTGAATTATGAGATAAATTTTGGAAGGCATCACCAATTGCAAAGACTACTAGGTCTGTCTCTCTGATGGAAGACTCCATGCATGAACAATAAATTCTATTCAAACTGAATAACCAGTAGTATATCAATACTTCAAAAATTGTTGTGAAACTACTACTATGCAAATTATTTGTTTTTCCAATAGAGAAGACTTCATCATCAGAGCTAATATTTACTGTTCTTTTTCAGGTAAAAACAAAAAAGCAGAACGTAAACAACACAACCACTCTTCTCTCCATCCTTTCCCTGCATATTGCTACACAAACCACAGTACAAATGGCACAGTACTTAATTTATCTAACTGTATTAGTAATGATTTTATCACGATTTTTTCAAAATATTAAGAGCTACATTTTCTTATACTCAGCCTTCATTTACTCCTTGGTTATTAATCAAGCTCAATTCAACATCACTGGGGTTTTTATAAGAAAGGAAAAGAGAGTTAATTTTTTAAAATGTCTTGATATTTTGTAGTACTTAATGCTAGAAATACAAGGCTAAATAATGTTAACCCTCTCAGACAAATTTGAAACCAGCTACATTCAAACTTGGGCAAACTTATTCACCATTTCCTAACCAAGAACTTCCATTATTTTCAATGGCAAAGAACGGTTTAGCAACATTGGTAACCAGTGATAAGGTTTTGGAGAAGCACTACTACCAACCCAGTCCCTCATATCAGAGGAACCTCATCTAATGAGATGCCTTGTAAAGGTTTCCAAAAGAGAAATTTGAGATTTTGTATTCAGTATCACAGGCAATCACACTATGAGTACAAGCTTGGCAGGTAAAACAGTAATATTAAAAATCCATTTTCCATTGAAAGAGGATTCTTATCCATAGACACTTCTAACCCTTCTGCCTTAGAGACTTTGCAAGTGCCCTATTAGAAAGATTAAATGGATGCTTAGGAAAATTCATCGAAGATAGCACATACTGCAATTATGCCCAATGCATGAAGAAACAAAAGACAATTTCTAAAACTAGACATAGTTAGATTTATATATAATTATATATAGTGACATGTAATCACTATATACACTTTGAAAAAAACAAAATAGAACAAGATATTAATCCATTGTAAAAGACTGCAGCAAACGAAAGCAAATTAAAAGTGAAGGGCCTACTGTTTTTAAATTATGTTCACTTTTAAGTTTACCCAGAATATCTATTTCAAAGCAAATATTCCAACTCCTAATGACCTGCCTTCATGAAGTGTACATGCCTGGAACAATGACAGCTAAGAAATACTTTGCAACTTCTACTGAGACTTGAAACTCAGTCTGAATTCTACTTTAAGAGAAACCTATATAAATTGCAACATCGGCAACCACTAACTGATATGACTGCTGTTTCTTTTTCCTCTCTGGGCTTTTTTTTCCCTTTAATCTCTTATGCAGTCTTCTCTCCTTTTGCATAGAAATGGAATAAAAAAGTACTTGAGTACTTCAAGAAAACTAAATTTCAACAATGTAGAGGCAGGGATATCCCTGCCTTTTTTCATAGTTTGCCCTGAATTTTCAATAGCTTTCAACAGTATGTAATTTTATTTCTAATAAATATAATTTAAAATACAGTATAAAAAATTGATTTTAAAATTTCTTGCAATTATGGAAAAGGCATTTACTCAACAAAAGCTCTCAGTCAAACTCCTACGTTGTTTACTGCTTTTTCAATGGCAATTTTTAGATATTTCTGTTCAGAAAGGGACCATTCTGCAATCTAATCAACTGGAATGATACACACACAAAACATTACTTGGTAATTTCCACATTTGAGTCCAATACCTAAAAATCAGTCTGTAAAGCAGTTGCAAACACTAGATATCATCCTCCTCTCTATCATACTTAATGTCTATTAAAATGCAGTATTTTAAGGTACCAAATTTTCACCATGAAGACTTCCTGTTCTGAGCAGTTTACGAAAGATATAATCAGAAATAGCCATTTTTTTCTACAAATTTAGGCATATTCACAGAAACTACAGAACACCTGGGGAAAAGGAACATGTCTCCAAGCATCTAACAATTAGTGAGTTTTTTTTTAAGAGGGTACCTCAACACAGGTGTTCATGCACTTGGAAAGGACTTACCTTGGTCTCCTGTCTTCATTATGTGGTTATACTCAAAAAAAGCCAGCTCCTCCACAAACTGACGTGGAAATTAAAGGCACCCTGTAATACTTGCTAAAAGAACACCTAAGCTCTACTTTAAACACAGTGGCAAGCATGGCCAGGGATTAACATCCCAGCCTCTCTGAGAACCACTGGCACTGCTCTTGTGTGAGAGCAGGGAACAGAGTACTTTGTCTCTTCTATCAGTCTTGATGCACACAGGAAGGAATCTCCTTTTACTTTTGATTACCAGTAGACACAATCTCAGCTCACTGTACAGTCTATGCCTAATCCCCTGTCTTTCCAGTATAATAATGAATACATACTCTACTGTAATTGATTATGCAAGCAGAGATGTGCTCAGGTTATACAATAATAATACAAACTGTTATAAGTAAGAAATTTGAAAAATACTTGTAATGTAAACACCTAAGAACAAATATAAGTAGAATTCCAAAATGTGCAATTCATCACTGCACTTTTGCCTTCAACTTCCAGCAGGCTACCTCAGCTATCAACACTACCTTAAAACATTGCTGTAAAATACAGGATGCAAAGATGAGAAAACACAGTAACTTCACTTATAAGAAATCTTAGCTTGTTTCGAATTAGGGGCAAGAACACAAATAAAGCTAATAGGCAGAAGAAGCTGATGTTATCATTTTATGATTCTGTGATTATCATTATTACTTGGTGATAGTAACACAGTAGCACTTCAAGGCTAAAATGCACCTGAGATTTTCCAACACAATTGTTTTTCATTAGAAATGCCAGTGCATTAAAGCCTAAGTGTTCTATAAGAAGCAGTTCGTTTTGGCCAGTTCCCAGTTAAGACAGGAGACTTCTTGCTAGGTTGCTGTCGGTTTACTTAACAGGCTCCACCAGAGTCTGCATTTGTATGGTCCACAGCCTGCAAGACAGTTACCCAGGCAAAATGTTGTGAACTTAGGAACAGACTTTCCCTATCTGTTTGGTCCCAAACTGACAACATGGTTCTCCCATGTCCAGCCTGAGGACAGGATTCAGAAAAAGTAGCACAAAACACACAAAGCCATTTTCTCACAAGAATAACCTGTTCAAGTTCAGGAAGACAGAAAAAAAATCCCAATTTTCTGATTTCATTTGTCTCACAGGAAATTTCAGTATCTAATTTTTCTCCATTCTCACCAAAAATCTTTGGAAATCTTTTTCCTACATAATGGAGATTCTGCACTCCAATCAGTTAACTGCAAACCAGTTTCACAACAAAGCATTAATATGACACTTTCTACAAAAATGCTTGGCCAAAGCCTGAAAATCTCATTAAGGTTTTACATTTAAAAATGACATTTGAGATGATCTATTCTCACACAAGTATTCTAGACAAATGTGATCCAACTTTTCAATTTTAAACAGGTTTGATGCTTCTGAAACAAAATACACTATTACTTATACCAGAAACAAGACAAGTATGAAACAGGTACTAAGACATCACATTCATGTAAAGTCTAACTTACCCTAAACCCAGGTAAAGCTCTAAGTGGAAAGCCTTCAGGAAATGCCAATATACAGAAGCAACACCACCCCAATCTGGGTTGACAAGACCACACTTTAGGCAATATTACTACAAGGTAGAGAGAATTTGTGTAGCAGAAAGAAAGGGCAGCTTGAGGATCCTCCTTGAGGAAGAAATGTAAAAGGATTTTTAGGAGATTGGAAGTAACAAAAAGGAAAGCCAGATGATAATGTGCCAAAGACATGGAAAAAAAGGAAACCAAAAATATCAACACAGAAATAGCAAAATCAAAAGAGAAATACATAGCAAAGTAAAACTTCACAGGATTTTTCTGTCAAGGAGCAACAATTAAAAAATTAGAGAAGAAAACATCTGGTAGGAAATATTAATATAAAAAAATTTATGGAATTCCCCGAACATGTAATGTTATCCTAAAATCTGCTCCATCTTGCTTTATTTTATTAGCTTGCATAAATCGGAAATGTAATTTCAATCTTCTGAAGTTCTGACATCTCATATTTTCAACAGAGCTGTAGCATTAACTTGCTCTCAGAGAGGCAGTCCCCTTAAAATCTGAAAGTAAATGTGTGTCTAAATATGGGAGAGAGGAGTATTTATTTTTATTTCTTCCAATTGGGTGAAAGTGAGGTTTTCTTTTCTCCGGGAAGATGTGTCCTTAGTCACCATAAGAGTACGAAAAAGGGAACCTGAACACAAAGGTGTGGTGAAGAAAGGAGACAGGTTGGCAGGCTCACAATACTTTAGAGAATAAAAAACAAAATCCAGCTTGTTTAGGTGATACCAGAAGATTAAATGCAGGCAAATGTTTAACAATGGAGTGAGAATGTAAGGACAGGCATTTCAAAGTAGGAATAGAGAAAAATATGCAGAAAAAAATAATATCAGGAAAAGGTGTAGACCAGAAAACACTGAGAAGAAATATCAGGAACCCTGCCAAAACAGAAAACTGTCAACTTAATTGATCTTGAACCTATTCCAAAGGCAGAGAAGAGTGGATGATGTAAAGCCATTACTGAGTAAGAAGGAAGAAGAGATGTATGTTAATATTTTACCCTCCTCTTCCAAATTTTAATAGCCTCCAAAGTATGCATGACTTTTTAAAACTCCAACATTTCTCATAGTTCTTCTATTCCCATCCTAGTCACAAGCAAATATTGAAGAAAAATAAATCCAAGAAAATGCAAAAAATTTGAACTTAACCACTGTTCATCTGGTCAGCTCTTTTTTTCCTTTTTTATAGGGACATATAAAGAATACAAAACATTAGTTCAGTATTACAGTACAATCCCAAAAATATTTTGAGGTGTATTATTACTGTATGTGCTGTTTTAATAGGAAATGGATAGCAAGAAAGATAAAATCACTTATATAGAGCATCAAGGATCCCTTAGGTACCTTGTCTGCATAAAGCTATCTGCATTTTCTTTACAATTCAGATTCCACATCTTTAAAAGCGTGTACCAGAGTAAGCTGAATATTAAGTTTTCTGGCATTGTCAATATGTAGCTGCATCACAGATAAGACAATGTCTGTCTTCCTTTATCATCCCTTCTCACTCATTCCTCAACTGCAGACTGATTGTTATGGTATTCTCCAAGACTAAGAACAACCTGATTATTTAAATGTAGAAGACAATTTTGCTTGAATCAGAATTTCCCAAATTGTGTGTAGCCTAAACCAAAAAAAGCATCTGCAGAATGCTTTATTGTTAAAAGGTACATTAATTTTATCTTGTGAGTTCTCAGTCATATGCAGCTTCTCTAATTGAGATGCTACAATTATTTACTATGGTGTTTTTTTTTTTAACACTGAAATTGAAGTTTCAGAGGAGTGAGGTGTCTAAAATTGCCAATAGTATTTATCATGACCTGTGCCCTTGGTATAAGTGAGTATGGACTGCAGTGAAAAGATCGGAGGAAAAGGAAAATAGCTATTTAATAAGAGTAGAAATATTTTCTTAATCAAAGAATCTACTAGCCAAGTCACAGTCTCTGAGTCTAGACTCACACAAACTGAGTAATACAAAAAGACAGTTTAAAGAGAAAAACCCCAAAACAGCCAGACAGGGACAAGGACATTAGAAATTGCAAAAGTTCAGAGGATTCACATTCATCAAGGTTTCAGTCCCTTTCCAGTTCTCAGAGTAGAGATTTGCACAATGGGCAAACCGCTGACTTAGCCATTTCAAAGTAAATATGGTCCTCCCACAAATACTTTTGTCTCTTTTAGCAGATGCAAAATATTTGTATTAGTCTTTCAACCTGAATTGCTATTTTATTGACAAATGTCATTTTTTCAAATGAGAATTTTCCATGGTCTCAAATGTTTTAAACCAGTGCCTTCTGTTTACACTGCATATTATCACACTGTTCCACTGTAATTGTATACTTGGGAGAAAGAGGTCAAGGATCCTAACGTCACTTCAACTAGGTATCAAAATAACATGAGACTTGCAAGTGTGGCCTCAGTCAAGAGTTTGTAACAAGACACAATTAACAAATTAAGTTGAATGTACTTCATGTTTTGAATGTCCGTACAAACAACAGTGCAACATCCTGTCAAACAGACCCAGCACTGACACATAACCAAAGTGACCAAAGAGATGGACGAGTCCTACACTTCATTGGAATAAGAAGTTAGGCATTAGAGACCACCCTTGCCTCATACAGATACAATCACTCAACTAAGGAAATGAAAACTTGTATTCTAATTCAGCGTCCACTGAACCTTTCCTGTACAAAGAAGAAACAAAAAGCTTGAGGAGAAAACTAAATCTGGACGCATTCTGTGAGCTTTCAGTTTAAGTGGAAAACTGTAAATGATAATAATTTCCACCCAAAAGGAATCAAGACAACTTAAAACCTAACGATCAGCTACAAGAAAAACCTCTATGTAAGAAAGTCTCAGTTCTTCAATAGAAGTTTTTAAATAGCTTTTTTAAAAAATGCAATAAAGGCATAATATATGTATAAAAAATGAAAACATGACTGCTACATTATCAGAAAACTGCAATTTAGATGAAAGAGAGAACGGAGAGCAGGATGAGAAGAAACTTTCCTTTGCAATCTTAAATCACTTAAATACAATTTATTCACTTCTTCAGTTAAGGTATTTTACAAACAGGCTGTAATTGTTTTATCCTCTTAGCACATCATGTAGCTCACAGAGTGTTAAGTGGAGCAGAGAAAAAATGTTGACAGACTTTAGAAGTAAGGGAAAGGAAACTACCCAGGAACGAGGAGTTGAACAATGCTTGCCACATATCAGCATGCCTGTCCAGTGACTGAAAATAAGCCTGGAAGCAAGAAAGCTCCTGCTTTTGAATTTCCTATATATTAAAGTATCTTATTACTATTTTTAACATGATATATTGCTTTGATGAAATACAGAAGTCTAATTATCTGCAACTTCTACTATGAATTTAATATTATATATACTCAAACCATTTTCTGGAGCAACTATCTTTTACTAGAGTGTCGAGACTAACCACATAACATGAAATTGGATGCTTTAGCAAAACAGCATGGGTCATGAAGCTCTCAAAACAATTAAAATAGACATGGGGAGAAGTAGAATTTTTTTTTTCCAATTAATGATTTCAAATAAGTTCTCTCCTCTCTTGGTGCAGTCACAAAAAACAGTATCACTAAAACTCTAAGAAATATTTTCAAACATTTCTTATATAAATGTTTCATCACTTTTTCTTAGTGGATGAAACTGCGTATTTTCAAGTTCACAAGATAAGCATTCAGGAAAATACACAAAGTATTGACAATTAGAAAGTTTTATACTATAAAACTTAATTGCTAAAGTCCTCCTGCTCCGCAAAAGTTAGTTAACGCAATAGCGTCTTTCCATTTTGAGAAACAGGGTACTTGATGTCAAGTTATTAAAACCATCTCAGAACTAATAGCACAGATTTAGTATTAAAAAGAAGCTCTAAGTCTCAGAGTAAATCTTCCTTTGAAAGCATTTATTGATCTTTCCTTCGCCACACTGTTCACCATTTCTGTAAAGCAATACGTTTGAGAATGGTGATGTAAGCAATGAATAAATCACAATGACAAAGGGGTAATAAATAATGACTGACAGAGTTTCAGAGAACACAAGACTGGTCTCCAAATGATAAGGGTAATCCTGAAGGTGGCCAAAAGGGTTACTGTAGCACAAAACCATGAAAATTACTGGAAATCTGCAGCAATCTAAAGAGGAGTTAGGGCATGTGAAAGAAAAAAAAACACTGGACAAACCATAGCACAATGAAACATGACTATATGAACAAGAAAGTTTTAAAAATTAATCCCAGTAATTATAAACCAACAGTATCTAGCTCTGTAAAATCACACACATTACAATTTAAACTCAAGTTCTACAAAACATTATATATCTATATAGATTAATCCTGATACATTGGCCAGGGAGCACAGAAGTTGAAAAAAGCTAAGACAACAAAGCCAGTTAGTTTAATGTACCTCATGGATGATATATTCTGTAATAAACTGTGCCTTCATGAAATACAATGGCATCACTGTTCTAGATACCAAAAGTACACTACAAAGTAAAAAAAAGGGGGTTGCAGATAATACAGAATACAGCAAAGCAAAATGCCTAAGGAATGTAGAACAAACAGGTCTGTAAGATAATATTTCAAAGGAAAAGTGTTAATTTGTTTTCAGTTTCTAACTCTTCAGTATCTACTGTCACTTCACTGTAATTTTATCTATATTTCAGGAGGATATTATCTATATTTCTGGTGGTTATAAAAACAGGCCACCAAGTAACCAAGTAAAGCCTAAATTCTACTGTTTTTCTTTAAAAATATTATGTCATCAAAGATTCTCTCTCACGTGATCAAGTTCAAGAGAAAGAATATCTTAAAAGTAAAATAAAAAAGTCTTAAAAAGAATGCCCTAAAAAAAAAGGAAGTCTTAAAACTTAAATATAATCATAAAGGCATAATAATATGCCCTAGGGTCATAAAAAAAGTCTCATAAATGTCGCCAGCAAGAAAAGTCAATATTTCTTTTGCTATGTCAAATAATGTTCCAATTTAGATTGCAGTATTTTTTTTCCTCATGTAACTAGTGTTATTGTGTAGGCAACTGTTAACCAAGCAAATTGCAATAGATATTTATTATACATATATATATTATGTATGAAATATATACCCAACATATAGTCTTCATATTTTTTTGGTATTTCAAAATTAAAGATATACCAAAAATGAAAATCAACACAATCATCAGAAATATTCTCAATTACTCTGCATCACCTTAGATTTTATGAAAGGACATTTGAAATTTATTTGATGATCTTAAGCAAGTTATTTGAAAACAACTACTTTCACCTATAGATTTTTCTTAAACATGTACTCTATCAAAGATTTCAGACATAGATCACATAATCCAACTAAAAGAAAAGAAGCATGGTACTTTAGGGAGAGATAATGATTATAGAATGGGGTAAACTCATCAACATTTTAAGCAAAAACATAAGAGTATGTGGACCAAAGACAACATTTCCTATAAGCTTCTACACTAACTGCTTTGTCACTTTGTTGCCCGGTTTTGGTAAATTATGTCAGCTCTCAGTAGACAGAAAAGCTGAAATGCATTGCTTCCAGTATTGTAATCGATATTTATCACTATTTTAATTATGCTGAATCTTAATTGGCAATTTTCATTGCAATAAAACACACCTTATTCATTTTTCCAGATCTACAACATCTCATCTATCTCAACGGTTACAGTTTAAAACTAAAACCTTCTATCACTGCTAACCAGATCACACTTATAACAATTCACCTGTATTTGTTTTCTTAATTAAAACATTATTTTAAGAAGAATTCATTTTCTATGCAAAATTCCCACTGACAGACACATTGTAAGACACATTTATTTAAAAAGAGTGAACTGTGATAAGTTCCATTGAAAATATAAAAATAATCTCAAAGTACCTATTTAAAGTAGAAATTTATATTGCCTTTTTTTTCCCTAATACTCATTTCTACTCTTCCTTCATGAAGTAAACTTCAAAAAATAAACTTTGAAAATTAAAATAAACTTTAAAAATGATAAAAATCCATGGTTTGGCTATACTGTTTTTAAAAAAAAAAACCTTACTTGTTTTACCATAAGAATCCTCCAGTGAATAAAGAAGCTCATTAACAAAAAAGATCTCTACCCTGCCCCAATATTTATCACTAACAATAGTTATGCAATTGGTGCAAGAATTAAGCTTGACTCAAAGTTTCTGTTAAATATAGAGTGAAAGAAAGTAATTTTAATCAAATTAGCTTTATTGTAAAACTACTTGACCACATTACTTTTCTGCCAGTAGAATAATAGTCACTTTACTCAGATAACATGGGTAACCTTTCTACTTCTGAAATTTCATTCTATTACTGGATATAATATAGTAAATACGGAATATTTTCTGGATTAGTCAGTGCACATTATGCCAGAATACTTGCTTTCTCCAGTGACATTTCAGTATTAAAAAAAATCTCGTGGCAGGAAGTAGACATATGACTACAGGCTAGTGATTATCCATACAATAGAAAAAAATCAAAGCTTCTACACACTACACTTCTGAAGAATCTCACCTCCTAATCTGATATTAAATTAGTCCTACCATATCTCAAATATTCCAAGTGGTTTGTGATGTTATTATTTACTCCACCAAAATTCTCACCACTTGTTACACAGAAAAAAGGGTCTTCAAAAGTAGAAGGCTCATGCACTTGTTCATCTACTGTTCCAAATGAACTAAGGCATGTGGTCAGTCATGTGCTTTACACAAATCATTAGAGATACAGGAATGTTTTGAATAGCCACCTATAGTTACATCATTAACCATAATTTACTGCAATGACTTATGAATTTCATTTCATGGAAGTCCATTAAGAGTGTGTTCTACATGTACATTAACACTCCCCACCATAAAGTAAGCCATTTAACTTTTCACAGAGTGACTTTTATGATGCTGTTACAGAAGCAACTAATTGTAGTTAAAGCATTTATTTTTTAAAAGGTCATTCTTTTTTACTGCAGTTTATAATATTTAAATGGCAGCTCATGGCTGTGAATGTGCACGTATGAAAATGCAGGAATCATGTGTGTTCAATACTCAAGCTATCCAACAAGTTCTGCAGAAAACACAGACTAAAAAGTTATTTGCATATTAAGCTACAATGAGTTAAAAGAGAAATCTAAATTGTAAATGAGTTTTGGAGACAAATCAATGCTAATGAACAACAATTACTTCAGTCACACTGTGAATTAAAACAACATCATTAATAAAGCTTAGGTGCTCTGCTGGCAAGCATGTCTTTAGTCCCTGGCAGATCATGTAAGATCTAAATTAGGAGAAATAGCAAGCACAAAAGGAAGTACATTTAAAATTATTTTGTTTTGAAGCTCCACTTCAAACAAAAGCTTCAGGAAAGCCTACAAAACTCAGAAAATCCCATCCAGTCATTTTAACAACTGCCTTGAATGAATGCCTCATAAAATATCAGATTTGCACTGGATAATGACAGAAGATCTTATATCCCTAGAAGATGAGTCAGAACAGCCTCTTTTGTTCCCCTTCTTTCATATAAAACAGTCAGTGAAAAATCAGAATCTTTCCTTAAGAAAAAAGGGGCTTTTCTTTGAGCTAAAAATAAGTCTAAACATCCTGTTCTTTACCTAAATGCTCAAAACCAGCTGCAAGTAGTAACTATGTAGGGAGAAACTACAGAGGGCACTGTTGTATCAGTTTTTAAGAGTTACAATGGTAATAGGGCCCAAGTATAGAAGATTGTCAGGAAAATAAATAACTGACTAAAGAAAGAATCCTAACAAGAGTTAGGAGAGCATGCAAATGCACTAAACCTAAAACAATAATAAGGCAAAAACATTGAAGCTGTATTTCTGAAGGAAAATGGACTGAAAGAAAGTTCATGTAACAGACTGTCAGGCTGATAGGAATACTGCAGTGCACACATTTGGCATTTTCCTTTGTAGTGCTTTCTATGGAAAAGGTAACTAATCATAGTGCCGCCTTATCCTTTGCAAACAGGAACCTATTACTGGAATCCCGCTCATAATCAATATGAAAATGAGTGATGAGTGTTATGCAATTCTTCCACAGGCAGAATTTATCGACAGAAAGAATATCTTCACATTATACAGTCCTTTCATAGTGTAAAAGACCAGTTCTATTTTATTCCTTTTCATGACACTTACAAATCAATCATTTATATTTTGAAAGCAGTAACATTGGTGCAATATAAACCAAATTAAATCCCACCCTTTCCAGAAGAAGTACCTTTAAATATACCGATCAAAACCAGCAAGTGTCCAGCTGAAAAGAATGTAACCCTGAAATTGCTGTGTGCTTGACATTCATATGAAAGGGGAAAGTATGTTAAATAAGTCAGCATAAATACCTTGGTAAATCTATGCAAAAATTATTTTTATACAATAAATGGGCTTCAGAGATACAAATATTTATGAAAACTAATTTGATAAATGTTTTACTGTTAGTTTACATGAAAGTCTGCCTGTCTTTGATCTTATTTTATTAGAAATAACCCCAATTAAATTTTTTAATGTAATAAATTTTGAAATGTATTTCAGCACTGCCTAATGAGAATTGCAAATAATATAAAACAGCCAGCTACAGAACAGTACAGAACAATTAACATTTTTTACATTTTTCATTTTTATATTTTAAAAACATTATTAAAATGTGAATTATGAAACAGAAGTACTGAAATAAGATATGGATAGTATCAGTCATTTAATGAGACTTTAGAGAAAAAAGGTGTTACTTTTTCCCCCACATTGTGGTGGCAAAACCCACAAGCAGCATGTTTTGTAGTACTACAGCAAAAAAAATGGGACTTTTATGAACACTGACTCAAACTCACATTTAAAGAGTACTACATGGAAGTTAATTTAAAATTAAGTTAGGCAATGATTTTGTAATAAACCAAAGAATAAATGTTAACAGAAAAGATGCTCAAGCAAATGAAACATACCAGAAAATTGTCTAAAGCTATGTGAATGAGTGAACAAAACAAACAAAATCAAAACCACAGACGGTGCCTGTGGATACTCACTCCCATCCACATCCATAAGAACTGTGATGGTAACTGTGAAAGAATTGTCTCTAAGCATGCAAAGACAGATGTACTACATGAAAGGAAACTGCCACAGAAAATGAAAACCTAATTTTTTTTAGAAATTGCAAAACCAGACAACATAAATATATTGACAAAGCAAGACCTCAGTTCCCTCACAGACACTGAGACCTAGAATTTCTAAGTCATTTCATCTCATTGTTTCAAGCAACTTATTAAGAGAAGATAAAACAAAAACTAATTTCATGTCAGAAATGGGTTTCATCGAGGTTTTGCCACTTCTGCCTTCCAGACAAGCCCTGCATGTGCAATGTTAAGTGGAAAAGTTTGCTAAATTTCAAATTCATATATGTTGTCTTTAGCCTAATTCGGTTCCTAAACCAGAATTCTTTTAAAATTGCCTAATATTCTACCAGTCTAGTAATCTCTTTTCATCAGCATTGTTTCTGGCAAAGTTTTGCTAAAATAAAGTTTCCTCTTATTTTATTGTTTCCAGCTGTTGATAAAAATTTCACTAGTATTACTTTTATACATCTTTTTTAAGTGTATGTGATGGCAGGCATACAGGCAGTTTGCACACATAGAAAAACCTAACAGTTTGTTAGATACAGAGTACTAACAAAAGAAATGCATAAATGTCTATTAACCTCTATATACAATCTATGACATCAGATGAAATTCTCAAGGCATAAAACATGTTCCTTTTATGTAAAATTTAACTGCATTTGAAGGCAGAAATTTGCAGTCCATTCCTAGAGACATGCAGCTGGATACAAATGGGGCTGCTTCAGAGACTGTTGCGTCTGTGCACATCACTTAAATACAATTCAAACGATGAAAAAAGTTTTGATAATGTTTACAAAATTGACTTAAACATCTTAATGCATTTTTCCATTTAACTACAATAACAAATGCCAAAATGTTACTAGATAACTCTCTAAATATTCAAGATATTTAACAAGATATTTAAGGTTTCTTTCTCCCTGTGCAATAGAACACATTAAAACCAATTTTACTATCGTAATTTATTCAAAGCTTGATTATGAGCAATAGCTTCGAGAAGAAATACAGCATTGTTGATTCATATACAAGCATTTCACTTAACTGCATTGGATAATAGATGTGCTCCTAAAGGAGTATAAAAGCAAAGTGATTAGAAGTCATTACTGTTAATTAGCATTCACTTTACATTTATAGGGATGAACCTTTTCTGTGTTGAACAAATGGAAAGCTTTTATCTGAAAGTCTGTGAAACCTGGTCAAGGTAGGCACTGAAATAAATGTCAGTGACCAGTAAGCTGAATTCAAAACAACAATAACAAAGAAAGCAAAACAAAATCTAAGGATGTATCATCATCCAATTAGTGAGATTCAGTTTTTAAACAGGAAAAGGTCTGAAGGGAATGAGCAAAACTGGAAACTCATACTTCACATTCTGCAATCTCACTGATAAAAGGAGGAAATGTGTGTTTATCAAACTTGCTGTGAGTGCACGGTTCATTTGGTGTCCTGTAAACAATGCCTGGCTGCCCATTCTCAAATGCATGTGAGAATCTTGCAACCCAGAACATCATATTCAGCAGGCAAGGTCACACTAGAGATGCCCTGGAAATGGGAAATTAGGAAAACCTGGCAATCAGAGGTTTCAAGCTGACCAGAACAAGCCCTCAGGGCTGCTTACCGTCTTTCACCACCAGCCTGACTGTCTCCGCTTATTCAGTATTAACACAACAAGACAGGGAGTGAGTGGAAACAACTCCACGCACCTAACAGGGAGAAATACAGTGACTTTTTTGTTTACATAAAGCTCAACATTTCTCACAGTAAGAAACTATCTCAAAGCTATTGCTGAAGATCCCCCTCTAAAAAAAGAAAAAAATTAAAATCCTGACCCTGCCTGAACTGGTCAGAATTTCAGGCATCCTATTGATCAAAAAAATTTCTTTTGTTCTCATCATTTTAAAATTCATACAAAACCCTCCCAACAACTAAATATACCCTGTGTTTTGAATGAAACAAGAATGAATCATTATTTTTACACTACTTAAATCACTCCCAACTATGCAATTACTTCTTACCCTCTTCCCTTCATTCACACTTTTATTCACTGCTAATGACAACAGTCATTCCCGAGGTGGAGGAAGCTATGAAACTCCAATCCAGAATTAATTAAAAGAAAAAATAACATGATTAAAAAAAAAATTTGTAACCATTTAACACGATGAGGGTAAAGGGACAATCCAAATCCTTGCAGATAAAAATTTATTTATTATAAAAGGTGAAGGAACCAAGTCTATGAAAAAACACAGCAAATATTTTCTCTCTCAAAAAAAATCTTATTTTATCAAGAAGCACAGTTATTTATTTCTTGTCAGTGTAGGCAACCATTTCATACAATTTCTAAAAGTTCCCATTTAACTTGCATGTTTAAAGACAAAAAGAACTGTGCTAAGGAGATGTGGTCTCCAAATGTTCATTAAATCTACACAAGCACTAAAGGACTCAATCAATAACTTCCATTGTTACAGTTTCCTCCAACTGGGCATTGAAGATTTTTAACAATTTTTTTTCAATACTTATGGTATAATTTCACTTGCCGTAAAAAAATCCTGTATTTGAACTGTTGAATTAGATATAATCTATCAAAATATTAAGGGCACAGTTACTGGCAATAATCATAATGTAGGCAACAAAAACTATGGAGAAGTGATTATTTTGGAAATTCAGCATAAAGAAAAGTAGCTCTCTGTATAATCTGTATTTCTCCAAAATATTGAGACATACAACTCCAAGGTATTAATCCATGTATCTACAGACCATTCAAATCATAACAGGGAAAATTTTTTCAATGAAAACATGGGAGATTACTAGAACAGAAGTCTTCTGCACACCTCTGAACTCTGTGAATCCCTTAAATGAGAAGGGAAAGCTACCTACTTTGTCTGAACTCATAAACTACAAAAATAATTTGATGAAGAGCACACTGAGGACCTCAGATTACAGATTCTTCAAGTCAATCAGTATTACACAACTTATAGTTATTTGGCCTCTTTAAGACTCCTAAGAAATTCTGGAAACCTTATTTGTATGAGTTAAGAGTAACTACTAGTCTTTATCATGTACATACTACAACTGAAGCCACATATACCGAACATCTGAAAATCAAGTGATTATTCCTATATACTTTACAGTATCTTTTATATGTGTCTTGGAATAGAAGACAATGAAGCAATGCTGTGACAGAATACTACATTACATTTATTCATGTATTTTTCCTGGTAGGATCACCTAAATCTTTGTACAAAAGTCACAGAAAGTCAGCAATCACACTGAATCTGAGAACTCATTTCACCCATTGGCCACAGAAGCTGAATTCTGGAGAAGGGTAAAAGAAAGACCATTTCCTTAGCATGGAAGACTATTAGCAATATCAAGGAACTGAAAGTTTTGGGTTCCATGATTGAATTAATCCCTATTTGAAGGCCACAAAATAATGTTATATTTTCATTCATCCATTCATCAAACCTTGAAGAACTGTTTCCTGAAGAAATCTCTGGGAGTTTCACTGAATACTGACAGGACCTAAGTTACTTCTATTCTATCTATATCACAGATGTTACTTAAGATATTTCATCTCATTTGTCTGAGATGAAATATCTTAAGTAACATCTAAAATGGCATTGCTATTGCAATTTTAACTCAGACAGGAACACTTTCTGTCTTCACTAAACATCAGATTTGGACCATTTAAAAAAATCACGAGCCTGTTCTTAAAAATTATTAAATACAGGAGTAATTATTAAATACAGGAGTCACATTGTATCATTAAGCTCTTTATTTCTGTAACTAAAAAATGTTATTCATTCTTTGTGACTGACTGTTGTAAGATCACTGTTCCAAAATGCAACTATATTTTAGAAAATAAATCTCCTTTCCTTCCATTCCACATCACTGATGAAATGAAACAGCGCCACAACCAAAGGCTGCTATTATTCAAATGTTTCATACGTCGTATATATCCAACATTAATATTTATTTTTCAGCTGATGATCAATGGATGATTTCATAATTATTATTGCTTCAGTCCTGAGAGCCAATATATAAATTTATTTCAAGTGAACTCCATATTTTTTGAAAGTTTGAGGGTTCTAAATCCACAAAGAGCACAACAAAAAGACTCTGACAGAAATAACATGTTGAAACTGAAAATCCACTAAAAATCCATTTGCATGATTTATAATATACACGGATAAATATAAAAAAATACAAAAATATTTTTAAAATACTAATTAAAATACTAATTAAAAAAAAGCAATTAAGCATGTCATCAAAAATTTGAAAAAGCAGAGCTAGAAGAAAGACATTTTTACCTAGTTCAAGAATTCTACAAATTACTTCAACAATGGAAACTTACCAAACAAAGGCAAAGACTTATGGAGTAGATAAGGCAAAGAATTTGTAAGAGGACAGAATTGTCTACTGAAAATAAAGTATCTTGCATTGGTCTGTTTAGTCTGGAAGCTGCTACAACCTTTGCCCTAAACAAAATTTAAGCCATAGTTCCATGAGATACAGAAAACAATCCAACACTCAACCCATCTAATATCACTTGTGTATGTGCTTGCATGAAACAACACTGTATTACTTGAACAAGACCATAATTACATTGAAAAGGGGACAAAACAGTTAAATATTGCCTAAATTGAAATGTTGTATGAAAGTTTCACAAAAATGCCCTCATGCTCCAGTCTTTCCTGCCACTAGAGGAAAAGAAATACAGTTACCACATTTCAAAGACAGTGTCATTATGAAACTCCTAAAAGATAATTCAGGTAACTAAAAAACTCTAGTGCTTACAGGCTTGGCTAGGAAAATCTCCAATACAGACAGTAACAAACATGGAGAAAGAAGGACATCAGTAATCCCTATTCAGTAACATTGAGAGGAGAATAAATTATTCTTTAGAGTTCAAGACTTACACGTCTCATGAAGTAAATATTCTACTATCAGGTGAAGACTGCATAGTAAGATATATTTAGACATCATACAAGTACTCAGATATGTTTCACAATATGTACTGAATACAAAATCTAAAACGTGGCATTAGGCAACTAAAAAATAGATATAAGTTTCCTTTATACCTATCAATCACTTGGGTTTGTGACAATAAAATTAATAGGTTTACAGTCAATGACAGTCAGTATCACTCACTGAGTCACATGAACCAGAACAGGACTGTTGTCCTGGGTTTCACAGAACCGTGAGAGAATATTTAATTCTTTAGAAATCTTGTTCTCATAGCACTGTTATTAAAAACATTGTATACTTCCAAATTCATACAGTTTTTTTGAAGTGTTTTAACTTTTTACTAAATAAGTACTTGCAACAGAAGTGTTCTTTGCCAATGGAAACGTAAGGTACACTCTGTGATTTTGATTTAGACACACCTTTCCTCTAGTCCTGGCCCCAAACCATTTACTGAAAAAAAGAGCTATGTTATTTGACCAGTGTTTTAAAATTACAGTCACTCAAAGATGGTTTTGACAAGGCTTCCACAGATTTCATCCCCTCCCTTCAAGAGAATGCAAACTGACTTCTCTGTTTAAAACTATTAACATCTGGGAAAAAAACTCCTAAAGCAAAATCCTCAGTGTGTAAGAATTAAATAGTAAAGCTACAAAACAGCAGTTATTAAAAAATGTGAAAAAATAAAACCAGAAAGATTTCAAAGTTATTGCTAACACAGAAAAAAAGTTAGTAGTCTTCTTAGAACTAAAATACCACAGTTGCAGTAGTTTATTTCTCCACATAATTTTGCAATTATTCATCAAAATATGCAAGACACTTACTGAAACTTTTGTATCAGAATTCCATAGCTAGGTTGTACTGTAAAGACATCATTATACAAAGTCTAACATAAAGGCAGTATATCGTTAATATTTATAACTTGAAGATATCATATAGTGGGCTTAATATTTCTATACAGGAAATAAATAGTTATTTAGTTCCAGACAACATGATAACATCTCTTTCAGCTATAGTTATAATTATCATGTACAAACTTCCAAAGCAGAAGTTGTCAAGATTTAACACTAGCATTAATTTATGTCAGGGATCCATTCCTCCAAAGACAGCAAGAAGTGTAGAGGAAGTATCATCTTAATTGCCACTAATTTGCCCATTTTTAATTAAATTGATCAGTAATTTATTACCTTACCCAGCAGCAGAAAGCTGTTAGCATGCAGCTTTAAGAGACAGTAGATATCAGTCCTTCTAATTTCTAATACTACCGTGGTTCAAAAATAATTTAAAACTGCTGTATCATATTTCTTTTGATTCCTGTATTGCAGGATATGCACATTCCATTTAAAACCTCTGTGAAGCACTCTAGAGCATAATCATAGAATCATTTAGGTTGCAAAATGCCCTTGAAATCATTGAGTCTAACCATTAACCTAACACTGCCAAGTCCACCACTAAACCATGTCTCTAGGCACCCAGTCCACACAACTTTTAAATCCCTCCAGAGACAGTGACTCAACCACTTCCCCAAGTAGCCTGGTTTAATGCTAGATACCCTTTTCAGTAAAGAAATGTTTCCTAATATCCAACCTAAGCCTGCCCAGGACAACTAGAGGCTGTACTGCCGACATGAACTATTTTCCTGCTCTGTAGTCTCAAACTCCAACACAGGTCTATGATATTGATTTTACATTAGAAGAAGATAATTTCCTTGCCAAAAATGTTTACAAGATGCAACATTTGACTCCAAGATGGGTCAGGAAGTACTCTGCATTCAAACCACATTCTTAGGTCTTATCTGTAATTTGATTTTTTTTAACTGAATACAGAATAAAGCCTGAAGTATTTAGGTTCATGAATCTCAATTATCATTTTAATGAAGGCAAGCGAGATAGAAAATGTTCAATACCTGACATGAAGACTACAAACACCTTTATCTGAAGTTTCATTAATAGTCTATACCAGTTTGATCAATAAAATCACATATTTACTTTCTTTAAAATAGCAGTTATGATTTTTTGAACAGTGTATTGGTTTTAGTACTGCACACTGCAGTAATCAACACAATTAGCTGGAATGGACATAGTATGTTCACTCAAACACTGTAGAAAACCTCTACAGTCAACATGAGGTTTTCTGCTTTTTTCAATGAGGTCTGATTTAGTATTGGTAGAAATAAAGTACTATATGAAAGATTTTGAAAAAACCAGAGAATAAATTTTAAGTGGTTTAGAAAGTGGTTCATTGTCTCTCTTTAATTCATTTTATAGCTAAAAAGGATTGATATATGTTATTGCTACTGTGTCATATATTAGAATATAATCACAGGGCTACCAGAATCAAAACTATCATTGTGAAATATTCTGTAATATTTGGAGAGTGACATGCAACATACAAACAAATAACAGATTCTGGTTTACACATCATAAGTGTACTCAAATGGAAATGTCTAGACATTACTTCCCACACACTGATAAATGCACAAAATCTAAAAGATCTCTCATTACAGTAATCAAACGATACATTATTACAAGTGAAAAATAAGCTAAATATTCTATTTATAGATGATTGTCACAATTATGTTTTTTGTTGTACATGTCAAGCTCCTGTTACAGGTCTTTTTATTAAATAGGAAAAAGGTTTTGGCTTGAAATGAGGATTAAGAAGTGTGATTTACATTGGGGGAAAAGGAATATAGTTATACCATATATTTACAGACCAAGGAAGAAGAAAGGAATAGAAATAAAACCTGTAAAAGTCTTCCATTTTTTTCTTACAGTTTTCCTTAAAAACCTAAGTGGATCATTTACTTAAATTCATAAATGAATTGTGCAATATAATTATCCCCAACTATATAATTGTTTTCAATCAGCATACCTTAACAAGTTTCATAAGCTGGTAAAGGTCTTCAACCTCATCTTCCTGGCATGCAGTATATACTCTTCCAGTATTCACACTGGTACCTTTTATAAAACCACGATAGAGTGGCAAATCCAGTGCATCAGCATATAGGTCAATGGCATGGTGTCCTACTGTCTGATACATATAGCTGTCCAATTCATCAGTCTGCCCTGCCACAATTAAAAAACAACCATATCAGGTACATTGTTGCAACAATTACAGATAATCACAATACTACAAAGTACTGAGAAAATCTAAATGTTAATATTTTTCAGTTCACAAACAGATGTTTGGTGACAACACCACTATAAACATGGAAAGAAAAAAAAATAGATTTCTCCACCCAACAGACGTATGGAGAGGAAGACATCTGTCACAAACATGCTGCCTATTTGCAAATTGTGGTGCCTTTCCTTCTTCCTGCTTCATCCAAAAAATCTCCTATCATTTCAATTCTGCTTCCATTCACATGGTAATTTTAACAGGAACACAGGTCAGAGGCACAAACTCAGATGTATTTCAACATACTCAGATCAAGAAATTTGTAATGCATTACAATATTCAGAACAAGCAACTTGAACAAGGTTGTCAAAATGTACAAAAAACTTTACTGTTAAAATTGTTATCATGGTCATCACAAAAGGAGACTATCTCTGCTTAGGTCAAATAAAGGCAGACCACTACAAAGTTTTGACACTGTTTAATAAGCAAAAAGCTTATTTCCTTAACCATGAGAAAAAAATTAACCAAATTTTCTTACAAGCAATTTGTAGCCATCAGATAAGGAAAAAGCAGCTAAAAATGCAAGTATCATGAATTAGTATTACATCTCAAACTATACAATAAATAATTTTTTTCAGATAATATCTCTAAGAGATTGATAAAGTAATATAACATTATTGGTGAAATCTCCACTTTATTACAAGCTAACAAAGTTCACTATTTTAATGATAATTTGTAACTCTGATACTTCTCTGAATTTACATAGAGACATCAAGCATTTCTGCTGTATACCTGTGTAGCACATCTTACAAAGAAGGTCTGTAAACGACCAAGATGACTAATTTGTGATGTAAGAATTAGGTCGGTCACCTTTGATGCCACTCAACAGATACGGTTCTGCACAAAACAAGGAAATCCAACCCCCTAATCACAACTAACCAACCTAGACCAGAAGAGTAGTTTTAAGGGAAAATTCAGTGGTTTCAACATACATGAACATGACAAAGTCTTTAAGTGATATTCTGCTTAGAATACACAGTTTCTTTATTATTTGAGACTCTCCAGGCAACAGTGGTACAAGATAAAATAAAAAGAATGGCATAGAATCCACTATTGCCTGAAGCACCTCAATTAACTTTCTATAAAATTTCCAACTACACACTTAAAGAGAGCATTTTATGATTTTAATGATAATATTCTACATTTCTGATGAGGATAAATTAGTTTGAAGACAACATATTTCAACAAGATTAGAGATTATTATGTCCTAGCTACCCAGAAAATAAATTTTTCCTACACTCTGCTAGCATTTGCCAGTTCTGCCCGTGACTCATTTGCGATGGCAGCTCCCTTTTTCCTTCCCTTTCTGTGTACCCTCCTACTGTACAGTTACCAAATACCATACTTAATTGCTTAACATATGTTGAACAGTGAACCTAGTTAACATACTTTAGCATTCTCCCCTACCAACTGGAAACAACTCACTTGCTTTTCCAGTCTCACTTCAATTTGTGCTATAGTCCAATATACAAATACTTAGCTCGTCCTCTCAGCTCACACTGACTACCTGAGTTTCTCCCATCATTTGTCATAGAAATAAACTGTAGCCCATGAGGAACTGATCAAAAAAACATTCTACTCTAAAAGGAAAAAAGCAGGAAAAATACATGTATCGAGGTCAATTTCAACACACATCAGTTCCTCAATGCAGTCTCAATGCAGTTCACAGATACTGGGTTAGAATAATGGAGAAAGACACACAAAGATAAAAATGGATGAGCAGCAGCACAATGGCACATTTTTGGAAGCTGGAATGGTTTACAGCATTTAGTTTAGCAACAGTTTAGAACATTTCTAGAAGTACAGTGATAGTTTTGGTTGATGACATCATCTATGAGCTTTCAGCATTTGTGCTACTGACCTCACACAACCCCTTTGTTTACCACCAGGATATCAATATTCTCATTTTCAAATTGTGTAAGCCTTTTTCTAATTGATCTTTTCTTCTTGTGGGCTTTTTTTCACTTAAGGAAAAATACACTTAATACATCTCCATAGCATTTTTTTATACCTCTTTCAAGTTTCTGTATTGGCCTTCAATATGCAAAACCAGACAAAACACATACGGGAACTTAATTCAGACATGGTTGTGATTCTGTTGCTTTTAACCTATTTTTAAAAAAATTCCTGTAAGAAATGTGGCTTTCATACCTGTATTTTCAGCAGGTCTTAAATTGGCAAGAGCAACAATCTGATGCCCAGCAGCAACACACTGCATCATATTGTAACAACTGTCCTTCCCACCACTGTAAGGAGAAGAAAATAGTGGCAATTAAAAGCACAGATAAAAGTTTTAGCCTCTTATAACTTTTAACTAACTGTTCAAAAACAAGTATTATCAGAGCTGCTTATAAAGTTGTGAAATATGAAGAGCTGTAGAATAGTAACAGTAGGAAAAGAATGATTTCACCATACATTTACTACATATGCCTAAATGCAGTAACCATAAAGCACATAAAGAGTTTTGTATCTTACTAGTAATCTGAGAGGTTACATGAAGAAGAGCCACTGCCACTGGAATCTCCTCAAAGAGTGTCTTTTATTCCAGAGATGAATTAGTATTTACTCATTACTCGTTAATTTGGATCAAAAGCCCAGAATCTGTTCCAGTGAGTTGCCAGCATTAGTAATCCTTTTAAATTAGGTCTGTCATGTAGACGTGATGCCTAGGGACACATTTTAGTGTCCCTAGTGGACTTGGCAGTGTTAGGTTAATGGTTGGACTCAATACCTTAGAGGTCTTCTCCAACTTCATTGATCCTTTATATCAGGAGTAACATTTCTCCTTCATGGGATATGTTGCCCAAACCTTCAACATTTTGAACATATTTGCCATTCTCAAAAACTTTAATTATTACAGGCAGTAGTTTCAGTTGACACTGCATAGAACATATGAATTTTTTACTGCATTTCACTGCAAATAAAAATATTAATGCTAGTAAAAAAATATAAAAGCAAACATAATCATACTCTTGTTTGAGGCCAATAGATAATTCTCCAACACAGAGGATACAATAAATTTTGACATTCATTCAAGATCTACAGGAACCTTTTCTGCTATCAGTGAGGAAAGAATTCTGTTCTCTTGATGTAACTGAAAAAGTATCTCTATGGATTTTAATCAATAGAAAAGAAACATTACAATCTACAATAAAAGTGCTCTAGAATACACACTGCTTAAAAGATCCATGTTCAGACTTCTGGCCTTCAAACTACAACTGCAGGTGGAGATTCTTTGCAGGTTCTTTAAATGCCAAGGCACAAAAACCATGGCAGGAACTACAACAGAGATCTATACAAGCTCTGTAAAACTGCATTTTGTTTTAGAATCACTGAGACTTGCACAGGAGAACATATAGTACATGCAGTCCTTGCTACAATACACTGTTGTGTTCCTTGTGGTCACACTATTACTATTTCTACCTGAAAGGGAGTTGGAGCAAGGTGGGGCTTGACCTCTTCAACCAGAAAAAAAGTGAAGAATAAGAGGAAATGGCCTCAAGCTGCACCAAGGGAGGTCCATGTTGGACATCAGGAAAAATTTCTCCATGGGAAGAGTTGTCAAGCATTTGAATGGGCTGCCCAGGGAGGTGGTGCAGCTATCACCCCTGGAGATGTTCAAGAAATGACTGGACATAGCACTCGGTGCTATGGCCTAATTGACAAGTGGTGATTAGTCAAATGTTGGACTTGATAATCTTGGAGGTCTTTTCCAAACTAAATGATTCTGTGATTCTGAAACAAACTTCTTCAGAATTTCCAGCTTTAAGCTCTCCCTTTTATCTAGCCTTCTGCCCAAAAGCTTGAAAGTGTCCTAGAGGAACGAAACCCTTTAGCTATTCCCCTCAATCTCAGCTTTTATCCATGCAAAAATTCTGTATGCTGTCTTGAACTTGTTGTGTAAATGAAACCTGAAGTAGAAATAGTGTAAAACATGGCATCCTTTTGTACTTAACAGATTTTCATAAAGCAGTTGCTTCTGTTTCAGTGCTAAAAAGTAAATATAAATATGATAGAATCCTACTTGGAGGGTCCATCTCTACTTAACATTCTTCTAATGCATACCAGCAATTTTCTTCTAACCTATATGCAGACACAAAAAAAATTGAAATCATACATTCATTACTTTTGGACACTGTTCTTGATAGCTTGAAAATGTCGACAGTATTCACTTCGTAATTTGAACTTCCAGGCTTAACAGAATAATGAGACAAAGACTCTTTTCCTTCTGAATGACTTTATGCTGAAAAATAAAAGTCTCCCACTGGTTCTGATTTCAGCTACAAACAGCACTTCAGAAAAATAATTGTATGACAATAGATAATTGCCTATGCTGTTTACAGTTTTTAATATTTTAAAAAATTGAAATCAAAAATTAAAATGTCACCAAAATAAATATATTAATTTATGTGTATATATGTACACATAAAGAAAATTTAAGATGCATATTGATATCCATATTGCTTACATTGGACCACCAGTTAGTAGGTGGAAATCTGGGCTTACTGAATCACATGCTACTGTCCTGTTATTTATTCTCGGTATTATTTACCATAGCCCTAAAAACTACCAGTATCAAGAAACAAACTACATGGTGCCCACCCACAAGACCTTCCAAACTAAATGTAAAACACAATATGGTTAAGACCAATGAAACCAGCCAGCCCATGCCCATGGGAGGAAGGTGGACTCAGAACAGTCCACAGAAGGGAGATGAAGACAAGTACTGAGATATCCTGGGGACCCCTCTCAATTCCCAACACAGAAAAAAAACCACAGGCCTTTCTGTAGAAAGCTCCAAAGTGAGGTCAGTCAGGGTTCTGCAAGTATGTTAACAGGCAGGCTTATAAACAAAATACCAGAAGAAAAAAAAATCTGGGTAACTGTGAGGATATGAACCTGTAAAAGACTTCCAAGCAAAATTCCTTTCTATAGACAAGTATAACCACTTACAGTTCAGAAAATTCTAGAAGAATTTTAAAGAGTTGAAAAACATCATATTTCAGGTTGAAGACTGGCTTTAAAATGTCTATGATTTAGCACAAAACAAAATGCAGGGTTCACCCCATAAATACCACCTTAAAACAAGACTATCAACATTCTACAAGGAAAAAAAAACCAGGTTAAAGTAATTTCATACATAATCCTGACCTTTGCAAAAGTAAGAAGCACTTTTCAAATACTTTTTTTCCCCTCTGATCTTTGGCTAGCTCTGTTACAAAGACTTCAGACACTTTGATGTCTCTTTAAAACTCTTCTTAAAACTATTACTGAAACTAAATCCGTCCTTGTAAAATAGACCATTAAAATAGCAATTGTGTTAGAAACCTGTTTATAGGATTTTATTCCATCCTGCCTTTTAACACATTCCTCTGCTTTGAGAATATCAAAGTAAATAATCCTGAAAGACAAAGTCTTATCTATAAAATAAAATAAAAAAATTTGAAGCTGATTTTCCCTACACCATATTTCAGCAAATCTAGAAAAACAGACAACATTTCCTGTATTTTCTCCTTGCATGAGGTTTGGAATTATTTGCAGTTGTTGTGGCCAAATCTCAGTTTCAACAAGGTCTGATATTAGACATTCCCTGAAGAATTTAATACATTAAATGTTTTGGCTTATGTAAATAGCTACTGCACCCAAAAATAAAAATACACAGCTCACATCTGCACAATTCTTTTCCACTTAGAGGCTTCTTAGCTTGTTCTTTTTTAACTATTGTTTCTTCAAGAAAAACACGTGTATCCTTATTAGAAAATGTTAATTTCTTTAAAAAAAAAAATTTGCAAGAATTGCAGAAACTAGCAAACTTACAAAAAACGGGGGGGGGGGGGGGGGGGGAAGATGCAACCCTTGACAGACACGGCTGTATCCAACTCCAACGATTGAAACGAGCTAGCTCAACATTTTAAAACTGGCAAAATTTAATCTCTCGAAAAAAGACACATTACAAAAATCTACCGCTAAGAGTTTAGGAAATCTATCCTGAAAGAGCTTAAGATACTTGGAAGGCAAAAGCACACGGATATTGAACTGCAAATGAGCAGAACCCTCTTTTTTACAGCAGGACATGCGGCCCACGCTCTGCGCCCCCGGCGAAGGCGCTGCCGGCGGCCCGGGCGGCTCCGGCTCTCGCCTCGCTGCAGACGAAGAGCCCGGGATACCGGAGAGCAAGCGACTGGGGCAGATAACTGTAGGTCTGGTTTTGGCTGGGGGACTGCGGCTGTGTTGGTTGGTTGTGGGGTGGTTTATTTGTTTGGGTTTTGCTCGTTTAGTTTTAAAAATAGACCAGTTATTCCTGAATTCTGCCGTAACACGAGAATTCTTCCCAGTCTCACTCTACGCGCAGGCAGGGACCGGCCCGCGGCAGCACTCGCGGGCGGCCACTGCAGGGGCCACAGGCAGAGCCGGCAGCCGGCTGGGGACACGCAGCCAGGCCAGGGCAAGGGAGGCACTAGGAAACGCATGGGCGGGAAGGCCGAGCGGAAAGGGCCGGGCGGGTCTCCCGGGTGGCGCTGGGTGGAGCGCGACCCCCGGGCAGGCAGGGCTTCTCCCCGCGCCCTTTCTCCGCCTGCGAGACGCCCCTCGCTCGCTCACATAGGCGCTCCGTCAGCGCGTTACCTGATCAAAGCCACTACCCTCATGTTGCTCGCAGGCCGGGGGCGGTAACACTGTCAGGGAGGTGGGCGACAGCCGGCAAGCGCAGCGGGGAAGAAGCCCGGTCGCACAGCCACCCTGGGCTGCGCACGCTGCCGGCTCCTCCGTTGCTACCGCTACCGCTTGGCCGCCTCCCCTACCGGGCCCTCCTCCCGGGGCAGGCCGGCAGACTGCCTGCACAAACCGAGGCTCGGCGAGCGGCCGGCGCCCGTGCCCGGGGAGGTGCGCTGCCTCCGCCACGGGGCTGCGCGCCGGCCGGGACGGCGCGGCCCGGACTCGGCCCGGGGACGGGTGGGAGGAGGGAGCGGCCGCGGAGGCAGAGCGCCGGCCGCCTATGGAGGGCAGGGCGGCCGCGCTGGCAGGCCCGGGCCGCCTGTGTAAGGGCATCGCCCTCCTGCCGCTTCCCCGAGCCCGTCTCTTGCCTTCTGTCCTTCAGCGAAGAACCGCGGACCTGCTCCAAGTGACTGCTGCCTAGGGAGCAGGGCCAGCCGAGGGAGGCCACCCCCTCCCCTTGAGGTGCCTGGCGGAGGGACTGTAGGGCATAGTCGCCAGTCCACCGCGGCCCGGGGTAGGGAGGCCCGCTGCGAGGGCAGGAGCTGCTGCGGGGCTTTACAAGTCGCAGCGGACCAGTGGTTGCGGCAGCGGAGAGGTTGGAACAGCAGAGCTGACCAGGCTGCTTAGCTGCTCTCCGCTCGCAGACAAGCACAAAATGTCCCTCTGCATCCTCGGTTTCAGCTTCTGCAGAGCGAAAATCGGATCTCCTCATCTGATCCCTGTTGTGGGCCAATTTTCTGACCAATCCTGCCATGGCACACATGACAGACACCCCTGTAGGTTTGCGAGCTAAGTCACAAGCTTGCCCAGGTGCCCAGTCTTTTGACACCTGACACACAAGTTTATTTCCCCCATGTCACAGAAGAAACATGTGGGCTAGTTCTCTCGAAGAAACTTTATTGCTAGACTAACTTTAGAAGTCCTATATCAGCAGATAAAGGCATTGCTGTTGGTATTGTGGCAGAGTTTCAAGCAGCAGTCCAAGGGCCTGCCACTCTCCAGGCTTTGGTTCCTAGGGCCTGTGAGACTAAAATGGGGCAAGAAGCCGCTGGTGTGTGCTTGGTTTCCCACCCTGGCTGGAGCCTGGTGTGCAGGGTCAGCGGGACGAGCAGAGTGCCTCAGGGTGAGCCTCGGGGCTCCCTGCATTCCCAGCCTGCCACCTGCAGTGACCAGGAGTGCCAGCTCATGGTTCCTGCCTGCAAATATCACACAAGGCTTTGTCCCTCCAGGCTGGGATAAATGCTTTATGCACTGGGAGGGCTAACTTCCCAGTCCCCTGTAACGTGATATTATACAATGCTATATAACAATCTGTACCACTCAGGCTTTGCATTAGTTCCTTGCACAGAGGCTGCTGAGTATGAAGTTCCCAGGAAGAGATACGATGGAAGAAAGCATTCTAAAAAAACCACTTTGTTATAGTGAAAAATGTTCCAAAATAAATGCGTAGTGAAACAAGTATATATATATATATGTATGTATATATATATTATGTACAGCTCATGAAACAGCTTGAAAAGCCACTTTCTTTTTTTTTAGATGATTTTAGTCAGGACACGATTTATACAGTAAATCACTGTAAAACAGGAGTGAATAACTATGGGCAGATATGAAGGTGATGATGCCTTCCTAAATACACTTTTGAGAAGTTAAGAAGATGCCTTCCTAAATACACTTTTGAGAAGTTAAGGAATGACAATTGGCATAAAACTTATTTGCTAAATAGTTGTGAAGATGTAGTAAACATAAAATAGATTTTTCTGTGTTGGAATAATTGCAAAAAGCATACATTTTAAAAATACAAATCTTCAGTTCATGCTTTGGCCACCACAGGCTGGCATTATGAAACTGAATATTTGACTTGCCTTGGAATTGCTTACAGGGCGTTTAAGTTTCCTACTAGTTTATTGATGATGACATCATATGTAAATCCTTGAAAGCCTTCTCTGTTCTTCAGAACATCCTAGGTGATCTAAAGGAGGTTGTCTTAGATGTGAAATTCTGATGAAACCACAGGAATTTTTTTAGGGTTTGGGACTTCTCTTTTTTGGCTCACAAAGGTAATGGAGACCTGTTCTGAACTAGAAGAGAGATTTTTAGCAGAGATTACTAAAATGAAAGAAACAATACTGCATGAACTAGTACATGAACTAGTAGAAAATAACAGATCTCTGAGGAACTGTAAAAAAGGCAGAACAAAGTTATTTGATTTATTGCCCAGAAAATAAAAAAAGAGGAAGGTAATTTTGTGATACATCATCTCTATATTTTCTGGGTTTGAATGATGCATATTTACTTATTTATTATCACAAAAAAGAATAATTTGGCTAGTAGTTGTGAACTCTTAGAATATGCTTATTTGCAATACTTAACAATGATACATGGAAAGTAAAAATCATGTACATAAATTATTCTACTGCTTTGTAAAATGGAGAGGCCATATAATCTGTAGCTGTAATCAGACAGCTTTAGAACAAATACACAAAGACTTGTAAAAATCTTTTCTAGGCATTGGGCATTGTTAGAAGATCTGTAAAGAGTAATTCTGAAGTCTTGCATTTTCAAAAAGGTCTGTTATTATTAATCTATTGTTGATACAATATAGCTGGGTTTTGGGGGAATGGTTCTATTGCATTCAGTTTTACAGCTTCTAAAAAGACGAAATTTCTACTCACAAGTCAGACTTGTTTAAAGCAGAAGTTAAATACAATACTGTAGGACCAAGGTCTGCTTCATTTACTACTGCAACTGGAATTTTTGTTGCTACTGGATGAAGACATCAGTAGATATTTGGACAAATAAAAAAGTGGCATTTGGGTCCCAGAATTCGAGAAATATATCAAAATTGAATTATGAAAGTGCGGTTTGAAAACAAATTTGCATTTTACCCAAAAGGATGCTGTTTTCAAATTATGTGGAGTATATTCTATGAGAAAATCTGTTTGCTTTCATTCACCTATGGAATAGCTCTTGTGTAGTGTCACTGCTCTTAAAAAGTTCTGCCATATGACAGTGGACAAAAGAAAATGCACCATCTCTCAAACTGCTTGCCCCAAGACATTCTGCTGTACTGCCACAGCAGCTCAAACAATGAAATCCACCAAAGCTGCCTTTCATCTTGGGGTAGTACTGGCTAGTTTGTGCAGAAGGCCTGCAATGGCTCAGTGTTTCTTTTTCACCCTTTTCTGCCTAGAAAGTTGAAAATAATGATAATGAACTAGTATAACTGGAGGAACCTGTCAGAGGATTGAAAAAAGCAATGCAGTATCCCTAATGATCTGGAATAGTTAATTAAGTTCTCTTATAAATGAGTTCCAAAAATAACTTACTTTCAGTAAGTTATTCTGAGAAACAGTCATTTTAGCATACCTGAGCTGCAGTGCCTCTTAGCAAAGGGCCAATTATCTGGTGATTGGCAGTTAAAGGTGAACTAATGAAGTTCTTAATTAAAAGATTTCCTATTATAATCACCAGTAAGTAACAGAATACTGCATACATAAAGCAGATATAACGTTAGAAGAATATTTCCATTTTGAAACAAAGGTGTTGAAAATGGTCTCTGCCTTTGCTTGCCAGGTCCAGAACAGGAATGTTGGAGTTTTCATGGGTGTAGCTGGCAGTGTGCCACTATTGGCCTATATTAGGGTGTCCTGCTCTGACTCTCCTACAGTCAGAGGTGTTTTCCTCATTTAACAGGTGGCAGAATTTTTTGCTGCTCTTAATACCCAAAGTTCTCTATGTAATATAGAAAAACGGTCTGAGATTTTACAGGAGAATATTTCGGTTGGACTTTTAACTAAGAAACTGGCTGCAGAGTTCCTTTAGCTGCCTGTCATCAACAGCTTCCCTGAATTTTCACTTACTTCACAGTAAGCAGGATATTTTCAATTTCTCTGTGAGATAAACTAGAATTATATTTTGAGAAAAAAATTCCAGTTTGTCAACATGAGATGCATTGACATACTACTAAAATATGAAAAAAAGAAATTTCTCAGGCGGCATCTCTCCCCATTCAGATGTACAAGGACTCCAGGTCCTACTGTCTACATTTCTACAGCACGACAGATGTAGAGTATTGCTCTGAATGCTGCATAACCATACTATGCAGTATCTAGTTCATGATGCCCTAGATAAAACAACCTTTTAAGATTTGCTTGGGCACCTTGTTACACTGATTGCTTCTTTTTAGACCAAAATAGGCATACATTGACTTGAAGTTGATCTCCATTCTCACAGACATGACTGTAGTGATCAGCTGTGTATGTGAAGAATGACTTACTTGGCCTATGGTCTCCTTGCTCTTAAGTGCTCCCTATAAACACTACTTAAATATATATACAGCTAATCCTGTCATTCTTAGTTCTGGTCAGGCAAGGCTTGTCATTTTCGTAGGTGATTTGAATTCTTTCTACAGAACTATGAAATTCAGCAACTTTATTTTGTCCTTTGTATAGAACTTTTTAGAACTCTTGGACTGGTATTCATTGACCACTGTGACAAACAGAATTTAGCCTACGGTAGCATTATATAGGTTCTTGAATAATTGGCAATTGTCCTTATATGATGTCAGTTTTTCTAAGCCTTTGATGAACTTCACTAACCAATCTAGCATTCTTCAGAGAGTCAAAGATATAATGCTAACCTTCTAACGTTATGTCTCTGTCAAAATGACCAGTGTTTCCATCAGGCACTAGTGCAAGCTAAATTAATATTCAGTGGCAAATAAACAGTTTTTTCACTTGACTAGATGAGTTTTCAATGTTCAAAATCTTTATTCTCTCTATTAGTAAAAGCACTAATATTAATTACCACCAAGAGAAGCTGTTGAGTGTGACTGGCAAAAGCATTATTTTACCATTTTCTGTTAAGCATAATCCATGGTATTTAAATGTATTTTTCTCCATGTGAAGTCTTCAAGTACTTTGAAGACAAAAAGCAATGTATGACCACCTCAAGGTCACCAGAAAGCCTGTAGTAATAAAGGAGTTTCTCTTCTACATATATTTGTTTTGATTGCAATTAAAAATTTAAGTGGGGATGTTATATTTACAGTTTAAAGCACTTTTATATTCTCCCTACTTTTTCTCCCATATTAAAAAGATTTGGGTTTTAGAAATGAAGATTTCAATTTTTTGTGGGAATTTTAAATGCAAAACAAATTTGTGAGCTAATCTAATGATACGTTGAAAAAATGTAAATCAGAGATGAATTTATTGCAAAGAAGTACATGTACAAGATTTAAAACCAAGTCCCTGTTATATAACATGAAATGTTTCCTGTGAAGCTGTATTAACTGCCAATGAAGACTGAAGACAGAACTTTTGGAGTGTTTCTGCATGGTAGAGACTATTAACCATTCTAGAGAGGAAGAAAGAGACTAGGCTCAAAATTCCTTAAAATGTGTTCATCATCCAACAAATTTGAATCTAAAATTATAGGCTTTGATTTATTGGGAGTTAGCCATCTATTGGCTGCAAAACACCCAGGAAAAAAATGTGGTCATGGATAATAATCCATGAGAACAGAGAGAAATTAGGTATCTATTTAATGAGGTTAAGCTACAGTATCTTCTCCATCATCATAAACTAAACCACTGAGGTCTTGTAGGCAGAAATGGCTGAGATATTTTTACAGAGACACAGAAATTTAGAGAAACAGCTTTTCAATGAAAAGTCAGAAAATTGAACTGTTGCAATGAAAATCTAAGAAGGAACTATCGTCTCTTATTGTAGTGGTATATAATTTGAGATCATTCCTCACTTATTAAAAGGTTTTGCAGTTCATCATTGATTAAAACATTTGAGTGGATAAAGCTGGTGAAGTTTCAGGGGAATAAGCAAACAGCAAGTTTTTTGGCCCATTTGTTTCATTGCAAAAATCTTCCTGTACCATAAAATATTTATAACAGAGTTGTAAGTAATAAAAAGGACTGTTTTCTTTTCATTCCACTCTTCCTATTTGTTCAATTTGGTCAGTAAAAATACCATTAATAACTTTAACAATCAAAGCAGATTTTAATGTGTCGCATTTAATACTCTTCATCTCAGTTAAATTTTTCAAGAGAGAATTAATCTAGTAAGTATGGAGCTGTTTTGACCTAATTAGCAAAGCAGGGAGCTTAATTTTGAGTGATACAGAGAAAGCATTTCATTGCTGAAAAGAAGCAGCAAATCAGTTTTACTTTTCAATGTCCTATTGAACTGTATGACATCATGTGTAGTATAAACCACTTGACATAATCTGCCTCAGATTTTGAGTCCTGAAGGAAGGGTGGCTGTGACAGTGCCCTTTGAAATAACATTGAAGCTTCAGCTCCCATGTCAACATCATGCTCTAATCAGTGCAGTCTTTTTTGTCGCAGGGTCTTCCACCTTCTAATTGACCCTGACATATGCTATTCACTCTACCCCTTGGCTTCGGACATACAATTCCTGTCATGGTCAATTATTAGGTGATAGAGCCTGCAACCACAGGGACCACTGCTTAAAATCATCCTACACACTAAGCCCTGAAGTGACCAAGTTCACATCTAACTGGAGGGGAAGAAGGGATCTAGTCTTTGATAAAACTAATATTCTTTTCACTTCTATATAGAAAAATGTCAATTTTCATCATCCTATAAGTTACTGAGACAAATGGTGACAGTGCTATTTCTGAAATAGGTTAAGGAAAAGTACAAAAACCTTTACCAAACTCAAAACACTCTGAAATGAGGAAATTGTCTGTATGAGCATACAGTATGCATAAAAATTAGATTACACTACATTTGAAAGGCAGATGAGAGTTTAAGAGTGACAAGTGGGCAAGTGCTAAAAATAAGGGCATGTTACTTCCTTTCCAACACTGCTTTGTCTGTATGCTTTCTTTGATGTTGTTTAAGCTTTGAAGTAAAGAAATACTTTTCAAGAGTCTGAAAGGTACTTCTGATTACTATATTGATAAGAACTGGTTTTGAACAAAAAGATCTCTTGTGGTTTTCCCATTGGTTCTGTAATGCCTGAGAAATTGCACAATGACAAAAACCAGGAAGGACACCTGCTCTCTGGTCTTCATGGAAGCATTATGATTTTCAAAACCAAACAGTTTTGCAGTCATTGTATTTCTGCAGTAATCTTGAAAAAATCATTAAAACTTCAGGAATATGGGCTGAGAAGAGCAAAAGTTTGCCATCCATCTGCAAAGACTGAAAGGCAGTTTTGTGAACTACTGGTTCACTTCACAGATTCTCTGTCCATAGTCAACTATGCCACTAACCCAGAAGACTCTCCCTGTTTTTTGCTGTGTCAACATTAATTTCAATTTACAAGGCACCATTGCCTGCTTATTTGGGTTTGGGTTTTTTGTTTTGTGGGCTTGTGGGTTTTTTAAAAAAAATCTGAAGGGAATTTTACTAATCTATAGTCTTTTTAAATCACAAATTTTTTGTCTGTGGGAATCTTACACTGGTTTGTTTCGCTGCTGACAATTTACTTAATTCTCTTTTATACAGAGCACAGCTCAGAAATAATCTGTAAAAGACCCTTGCATATCTGCTGAGTTTTACAGGTAATACAAGATATCATATTCTGAAAGATGTGATTTTGTGATATCTTTATTGCATCTCTTAGCCTGAATAGACAAAGCTCTAATTAACATTCATACAATTATCTAAGTCTTTAAAATCCCATCTGTCTTAATGATGTATACATAGCATAGCAAGCCCAATAAATACGAGGCACATACAATGCAAATGCTTTTAATTTAAATTATAACACTGCTTACTGAAGCTCTTGTACGTATTCTGTTGTTCAATTGTAGGGTTATCATAAGACTTGAAAACCTTCCTCCTGAAGTACACAGTCCTGCATATATCTGAGAGCTGTTAGTTCAGCAACTGCTGTTACTGTGTGCAATATCCAAACAAGTAAACTTTGGAAATGACTGATTCAGCTACATATGAGTTACCTGGTGTGTAACCTGGCTCAGGTGTTTCCAAGACAAGAACTAACCTTGACTGAACATACGAATAGATGCTAATACTAAATTCCCACACCTTCAAAAGTTTAAAAAAATAAAAGCGCTGTTCCTAACATGCATTCTTTTATCTACCCTGCATGTATCATGTGACATTCTAAACATTATTTCATAGAGGAGTTAATTCAGCTTTCAGCAGTGTGCAGTCTGTGAAGCAAGGAGAATAACTCCTGGCTGCTTTATGGTTTAAAGCATGATTGAATATACTAACAGGGCTCCATGAAGTACTTATTTCAATATATATAATGTATTTTCAAAATATTTCATCTCTGTACAGGTCTCATCCTCTCACGAAGTGGAGCATCTCTATTGCACTTAAGAAGATGAGGCAATAGAGCCCAAAAATACTGAGACAGCACCAGTGATCTGAATATTGAAATTTTATTCCCTGGCCAATAACTTGTTGATCGTTGCTCAATCGTTCCTGCTACTTCAGTTGCTCTTTGTTTCAGTTTCTCTCTATATAAAGTGACATAGCTATACCTTGCAGAGTATTTTGAGAATTATGGGAGTTTACAACTGAGTAAGATGCAAAACATCATTATAGTAAGTATTTTTAAAAGAGTCATTTCATAAACCTTTTAACTGTGTTGCTCTAAAAATCATTCTTATAATTTAGATTATGGCAATTAAGGGAAATACTCTTTGTGTAATGAATGAGATAATTTATAGTTATATAAATTTATAAGATTAGCTTATTTTCAATGTTTATATGCAGGTTCTTCTGGGAAAGTAGACAGGGACATCAGAAGCAGTATTTAAATCTCACCATGGCCACTGATTTCTCTATGCTCTATCAAATAACACATTTGCAAAACTACCAGATGGGAAGAGAAACTGCAGTGAGAAAATAATGGTGAGGTTTGTAGTACAGGAAAAAAAGGTTCAGACATTAGATACATTATTTTAACAGCAGGAGGAACTTCAAACATTTAACAAACTTCTTAAATAGAAGCTTTTCATTGATCTCTCTTCTGCAAGGATAGCAAAAGGAAAAGGTGAAAGAAAACCCTACAGCTAAAGCTGATACAAATCCTAACCAAACACAATTAATAAGGAGTATAAAAATCGTAAATATTTGAATGATAAATCTTGTGGCAGTCTAGGAGGCAGAAGGTTACTATGAGCTTTGCATTAAAGATTTCTGATAGGATATATCCAGTCTTTCCTCCTTTCCATTTTGGATAAAATTGGTAAAAAACAGCTTTGAAAAATTTGATTCTCCCAGGCTCTTATGCATACTACAGCATTAAAAGCAAACATTTAAAGATAGAAAACTTGTGAAACCTCAGTGCATTTTTAACCCATTTCCAGGCAGCATTAGATCAACAGCAGAAATAATTGCTGTCAGTTTGTACTTTTTGACCAATAATTCTCTGTATTTTCTGCAAGAAACTTGAGTGATGCAAATGACCTTATTTTTACAGCATGCTTTTATTAAATAGTTTATTATTTTGGCAGACTAATAAAGATTTTGGTATTTGCTTTTATTTGCAATAATATTACCACGACATAAAAAAGGATTTTATGTTCTTTTTGAGGAACAAGGAGGATAAAAGTGTTGATGGATAGTGCAACTAAGGCATCAGCAATGAGCTGGAAATGAGACACATAAATATGAAAGCAGAGCTAAGAAAATAGAACTGCACCCTTGGCCTTTCTTAAAAGAACATGCACATGCCATGGTTCATTCATACAGTTACAGAAACTCCTTTTGTTTTTAGTGAGTCAGTGAAAATATGCAAAGACTAAAATATTACAAAGATTCTCAGTTGTTTGGCATATTTCTGTAGTTAATGTAGTTGTGAAATGTTTCAAAACATTTAGAGAAATGACTGTTGATGATGATTTTTTAGAAGACATGTATTTTCTTTGAAGTATAAATTTGTCCTTTTTTTCAAATTATGTCTTAGACAAAGGTGGTGAAGCAATATCAGTGTTCAGTTTTCTCTTTTTTGCCCTTCAAACAGACCTAATTATTTAAAGATCAAAGAGCTGAGACCTCATAGCCAGATCAGACAATCACACCAAGGTTTTAAAAACAAAATTATCAGTCCTGTAGTAAAAATAAAAGAAGCCTAGGTAGCATGTAATAGAATTAATCTTATTTTATATTGGATGGGGAGTTTGGTTTCAGATTGAGAAGATTGTGGCTATAATATTCATTTTGCAATAATCTGAGCTCCTTGAGAATGGGTGGTGTTGGATGCAAGGTGGGGTATTCAGCAGTGAGAAATGTATTGATTCAAACACATAATTGGATGTGCCTTGGAAATAATGAGGGATTGAGGGTGCTTAAGATTTGAATTTTGCTTATAGCCACTCCTCAAAAAGACAGTCGAAGTAGAAAAATATGAACAGAACAAATACCACATGAAAAAAAGCTAAACAGGCAAACAAAACTTTCCCTAACTGGGAATTTGTTTGTTCCATTTGCCTTTTCTAAAAGGCAGCCAGTAAATAGGAATCACAAAGTATGAGTTTCTTAGAAGAATAAATCTAGCAATTAATTATATGTCAAGGCTTAAGAATCAAAAAAACTGCTTATGCCCATTGCCAGTCATTCACTCCCTGTCAGTAGTAGTTCACATCTTTCCTGGGATGGCATCCAACCACAGTGGCATCTAAAATATAGCAGGCTATATTGTTACAGTTGGAGGTGAAATTGAAAGTTGCACCAAACAGAAGTGACAAATTCACATTGCTCAGTGTTGCCTAGCAATAAGAGATGAGTTTATTATGAACACTTGACTCTATATCCATCGCAAGGAGGCTTTGTATTCGCACCAAAATGCCACTAGTCTTACAGGCAAAAGGGGCAAAAATAGGGTGGGCAGAAGGAGGGAACAGTCACAGTAGTTGTGAGTATGTTCTGTATTTCAAGATTTCTCTCTGTCTCAGGGGAACGAGTCAGGAAGGAGAAGGCAGAGCCTGCCTCCAGCTGAACTGTTTGAGATTGGCCAGGTAGCTTGTTACAGACCTTAATCATGCTTTTGAATGCCCTTAGTAGTGCTATTTCATTAGTAATGGCTTGTAGTTCAGACACTGCAAATGAACTCTTTACTGAATGTTCCCAAGAACTGCTCGGTAGTTTTCATTGTGCAGAGCTTTCCATTTGCTTCTTCTCTATTTTCATTTTTTTCTTTCTTTTTTCCTTTTTTTTTTTTAAGGGAAAAGGACAAGTCATCAGGGAGCTTTTCCCTCCTCAGACACCTTGTTCTTTTCTTTTTTGACCAGTGTTTATGTGGGAAAACGTTTATTTCTATCTTGGACATTGGACCTTGTCTCTCAAGGTATTAATTACCTAACTATTCATATAAATGTGTTTTTCTTAAAGAACATTTAGGTATCCTTGAAGACCTTACTGGATACCCACACACATATTTAGGCACATAATCAATTTTAAAAATCAATGCAATCGTTTCTATTAAACTGGCACCCCCCCTCCAATAACTGATCTGTTTCTGTGTTTTTATGCCATCTGCATTTTTGACAACTGAATATTTTTGACAGCATGGTCCATTGTGCCCAAGTTCACATCATTTTTTTTTCTCTCTTTTTTTTAAAACATCATATGACTACATATGTAATAAGAAAATGGGTTATATCACACATTTTGCTTTACAGATTTGGGTTCACAGTGGATTTTTTGAAGTGACAAAAATTTTACAAGAAGTATTTCTATTATAAGAATGCATTTATTTTATAAACATGATAGATTAATGAAATGCTATGTAAATACATTGAAATTATAAAACAGTTGTGATTTTAAGAAGCCTTAGAAACAAAAAAATAAAGATGAAATTTAGAGATTATATAGTTTAGGTAAAATAGAATAAAATATAGATAAAAAATGCTCTCTCGTGTGAAATGTTTAATTAAAAACGCTAGTGCAGAATTATATCCTTAGTTTATGTGTTCATCTAGCCAAATTAACTGAATCTATGAAAATTTTAGAGCATAATTTTTATATTTTGTGTACAAAAATGCAGCTGTTGTCTCAAATTGTCACTTAGGCAGTAAGCTTTGAAGGTAAAAAACTGAGGTACTTGCATTTTGTAAATGTTTTTGTAAAAACCTTTCGTAACTTTGGTCCTTTCTTTATTTCAGATTCAACGTGTTACAAACAAACATATTCCACCTGTTACAACAATCTGGCATATTACTTCCTTGATACGTGATGATACAATACCTCTCAGGTTTGCTGAGTAGCAAAGAGAAATGTAAGCAAATGAAAAGGTTTTCCACTTTCACAGTTTTTTTCTGCTTGGGGTTCTGTTTGTCTGAGAACCGTATGAATAGAAGCCATATTTTATAGTATTTCTTTAACCTCTGCCATCTGGTGTAGGTTAGTTTTTCCACTGCCAACATATCCTAGAGGCCCCAGTACCAAAATGTTTAATTTCTAAGTAAACATTTGGACTTTATAAATCCAGTTTAAAAAAATAGAGCGTTATTTTTTTAAACTTTATACCACATTTGCCACTACCAATGACATTAATAAACACACAGACAGGAATATGGGTTTAAAGGCTTCTGGCCACGACTTTTCTGTAGCTGACCTCCAGAGATGTTAGGTCACCTGACATCTTTAATCACCGAGTCATGCTCAGTTATCAGGAAAGGACTTGAATATTCCCTACTGACCTAAAGCCTGAAGTTGTGTCAAGGGATTTGCACCACCACAGCCAAAACTTTCCAAATCACGTATGGTTTCAGGCAAATAATACTCAACCATGCCAAAGCCAGAGCTTTAACTTGTTAATTTTCTTTTAATTTAAAGCAAAGTTATTTCACTGCAACAAGAGAGGATTGTTGCTACAAAAGAATTTAGGCAAGTAACTAACCACTTAAGAAAACCAAAGAATGTAATAACCATATCTCTAGCAACTTCCTTATGTCTGAGGAAGAAAAAAACCACAAAAATCATGTGCCAGAATTCTACTACCAAGAGGATTAAAAATAAAGAACAGTAAATTAATTAACAAGTGGCTCTTTTTTGAGCATTGAGCTCTGAGCTGCTGTGCAAAAGTTATGCCCATTTAAATGAATTTAGAATTTGATTGGTTTAATCAGTGTGATTTGGTAATGAAGATTCATGGTATTTGCTGAATTTAAATGATACTTGTCCTGAGGATAATTCTTCTTGCTGGACAGTATGGATGAAGAGATGAGGTATCACCTTTCAGCCTATCTGGGGTGTAAAATTCTGTGTTACTTTGCAAGACCACTAATTGCATTTATTTTATTATGCTGAGTTATAAACAGCAGCATCTGGGGAGTGAACATCCTCTCTCTGCCACAGCAATAGTGACTTCTTCTGCCTGGATGGACACCTGGTTAAATTGCCTCAGTATGAATCATCAGAACAGATAAATCAGTGCCCACACTGTGATCTTTTTAGTCATCAGCGAAACTTGTTCAGTTTAATTTAGTAATTTTCTAATTCCAGCTCACTTTGGGACCATTTATATTTTTTTTCATTGTTGTTCTTAAACCTACCTGAATTGGAGTGGAAGCTTAGACATGCCATGAAAGATTTACTCCAGTATTTCTTTGTAACCATTAATTAGCCCAGCAAACCAGCACTCACATTTATGTTGTGCCTGGAATCACATTTGTGTGGTGCCTTCAGCACCTCTTACCAATCAGCTCGTTCTCTTTGCTTCTGATTCTCAGTGAACTCTACCCTGGATGTTCTGTGCTTGGCTGGGCATTTTAAGAGTGGATTTAGCCTTAGCAAATCAAACCATTTTTTATCTTCCCTCTTCTGCCACAGTCTTTCCTGTAAATTTTTGGTCAACATAAGAATTTTTCAAAGGACTGGAGATCACAATATTCATGCAGGTTTTTTGAACATAAATACCTGTGTGAGAAGGAAAAGAATCAAAGTCAGAGCTCCAGCAAAAAAAAAGACTAGAGTTGGTCATTGCATGTTTGGCCATTCAGTAAACATGCAGCACAGCCTGGCACAACACTGTTGCTCTTTTTCATATCAGTAGTAAAAATATATAGGAAGAATCTGGGAGTAATTTTTCTTAAATTATGTCTTTTGTCACTTCTGTCTTAAACTGGGTGTAAAATTGGTCCTCACAATCTCTCCCAAAACAGATAGGAGGGGAGGAACCTCAGACTAAATTCCAGCACTGGGAACTGATACCCAAGTCTTAAGGGATGGGTTTGAGGCTCTGACTTTTTTTCTGTATTTCCTATTTAATAGCAACCTTCTCTTTTTTTCATTAACATTAATCCAAATCAGTTTTGTCTGCAGCCAGTCTGCCTGCCAAGGGTAGGCTTAGGGTTTCACTTGGCATGTTGGGTACTTTGTGATGCCATTGTGAGACTTCAAGTGGTTTTGACATGATTGCACTGTAATCAGTCCAATAAGGAAGAAACTCTTATATTTAAATTCTCTATAGAAGTGAATGTACCTACAGATTCAAAGTGGTGGTGAAGTATGTGGATTTTTATCAGGTGTAAATTAGTTTCCTGATTTAGATTGTTATGTTTGCTGAGTACCCAAATTCTGCCCCAATAATTACTGGGGGTTTTTAAATGTGATATGCATATAGCGTGTATATATTCCCTATTTTTATTAGGTAACATGCATGGAGAAAAAGAAGAGATACTCTTAATATTATATATAACATATATTCAGCCAGGAACAATGAATAATAAACAGTCTCTGGAACTTGGCAGAAGTTTAATTCAAGGGCCATCGTGGACTGCATAGTTTTGGTTTTGTGTAATAAGTAGTCAAATAACATTCAGAAATTGAAAGTGTATTTTTCTATAATACACATTTTCAAGCAGGTTTCTTGGCATGCATTTTGTTTGTACTGTGCTTGAAGTTGTTTATGGCATTAGTGGTTAGTGTGTTTGTGCATGTTTGCATTCTGTCTGTTTATGAAGTATTTCACTGGTACCCTTACACAGCATGTGGTCGGTCGAAGATTATTTTTGATAGTGTGTGTAGTCATGCATTTTGGTGAAAGACTTTAAAGTAAAGTGAGTTAAACCCTGGTTATCTGCAGTTACATAAAGACAGACTTATAGGTTGTACATCTTCACGTAACTTAGATACAAAAAGTAATGAACCATTTTAAAGATGAAAGAGTGAGTTGGTGCCAATTTGTCCAACAATCATGGCAATTTGAGTTGCATAAAGATAGGCCAATTCTATTAATAACTGGAACATTTGTATATTTTTATTATCATAGATGTCAAAAATAATTAACAGATGACTCATTATATTATAATAATAACATGTGTGTAACTAATTTTTGAAATGAACTACGGAAGCACAAACAAACCTCTAACAGGGATAATTTAAATCCCTTCATTCTTTAATTGACAGCTAAGTATAGGCAATACTTTCAGGACCCAGACACAGGGCTGCGAAATTAATCTGTGAAGTACACTGGCTTAGATTATTAGTTGATACTTTTCATGGTGTTTTGAAAGTATGGGTTGTTCAGCACGTATCTAATGACATTACAGGAATATTACTTGCAGAAAATGTAGATGCTGAGCAGCTCTAGACACTTACAGACGTCAGTTCTGTAAGGATTTTATGAACGTTACAGAATAAAATATTATTGCTTTATTTAGATGCCTAACCTCAATTTTAAGAGCACTGTTCTTCCCGTGAATCTTGCAATTTAAGGGAAACAGAGCTGACCAATAATTAATCCTTACAAAAGTTCCACATGTAAGTACTATTTCATTACTATTGTTAATAAAGTTCTTCATGGTAGGAAACTCCATTATATCACTCCAATTTTCTTTCTTTTGGGCCAATTTAAATTTTTTTCATTGTTCTTCTTAAACCTTCTTTCATTGGAGTGGAGAATTTTTTCATACAGGTCTCTTTTTTTCCCACTAGAGTAATATTCTACAATTTTCTAACACTTCTTTTACATTTCTCAAGTGTGCATTTATGAGAGCTTAAAAAAGATTTTATTAAGTTTTTCTGTCTTTGAATAAGAGAATAAAATTAATGCATTCTTTGAATATCATTTATGTTGTGCACAGTTTTGTATCTACTTTCTGTACATAAAATGTTATACAGTTGTATCATTTATAACACCATGCTGTGCTGCACAACTAGTTTATTTTTATGTATGGTGCTGTAACATGCAGTGAGACCTTTGTTTAAGAATAATTGTTTACGGGACTGTAAGAGAATTCGAAAGTCAAGAGGTAAAGGTGGAATTCACACCCTCTTAGTATTCTTCCTCCTTGTAACATGCCATACCTATGGTATTCTTGAGAAGTCTAAATTCAAGCCACAGAAAATAACATTTCTATCCCTCAAGACATAAATGCCATTCATACAGAAATGAGAAGCAAAATGTGTACAGAAATAAACTTTAAATCTTGTGAGAGTAGCAGCAGGTTCATGGTGTCAGGAAGAAAAAAAATTATGAAAAGAAGCCAAGCCTGACAAACTGAATTGTGGCTCATCTGAATGTTATTGAACTTCATTTCACTAAAAAAACGGAGAGTTAAAAAAGGAAAAATTAGGAAAAAATCCTTCTTATCACTATAATATAGTAGTTTTAAGAGAAATGATTATGTACTATATAAATTCATAGATCTTCACAACTATATAGGTATTTTCAATATTTTAAATTGGGAGCAGAGGATATTAGTAAAAGCTGTATGATCATACAAAGGATGGAATTTGGTGATAACTTGTCTAGAAATGTGTACAAATGCACACAGAATCAGTGTAAAAATCCAAATAATTTTTCATGCAAGAAATGACATATTTCTGTGTATTAATATGCAATTATTTATGAAATGTAGAATATGGATTTTATATTATTATATAAAGAGTCTATGCATAGCATACATAGAATATGGAAGAATGCACAATTTATATATATACATATACAAGTGTATGTGTGTGTCTGTCTCCATATCCTATCTCTGTGTAGATTCCATCTTCCAGTTCATGTTTTTGTGTCAATCAGGAGTGATTTTTAAAATTCTATGTTTAAAATATTGTAAGAGTTTATTGTCAAGTCCATTATATATAGTAGATCTATATTAACATATAAGAAATGAGCTAAGACAATGCAAAACTACTCATTTTGGGCTGAGTCCAAATACTGGCTCATATGCCACCTACTTACCAGTATAATATTTGGATAATATTCTTCAGCAGACAAGTTTTTGTGTTGTAAAGAAAGATCCATGTAACCTGGCTTTTTTTGAAAATAGAACTTAATTTTTATGTTATTTAAGTGTTTTAAGCATGTTAGCCTTTATATCTTCCAGTTTGTACTTTCATTTCAGTGAGAGTACTGCTGGAACAGCAATTTATCTTCCAGGAAAATTCAGTAGATTTTTGAGACTCAAAGCATGTAAGAAGTCAGGCCCTGTCCAATATTCACAATCCCCTGGAAAACATTTTTAAACCCTGAGATAGAATTTTTGGGCTTGCAAACAATAATAAAATGATTGTCTAAAATTTTGCTTTTAATATATGTAAACATCCTAAGGGATTGCAAATGTGTTCCGCTTCGTTATATGTTTTGGCTTCAGACATCATTACCCTCTAAAGTCACTTCAGTTCCAGGTGTGACTCTTTGCTATATAAGAAGTCAAGCAGCTATTTAATTATCCACTTAAAAAATAAAATTCTGTCCTTAAGACAAAAGGGGAAGGGCACTTTTCATGACATTTTCAATGAACTGGAACTTCTTGCTTCAAATGATATTCCAAAAAATTGCTTTTTCTCTTGGAACTGGGTCAGAGTTTTTCTAGCCTTGATAGAATTGGCATCCTTTCTCGAAATCGAAATATGCCAGCCATAGTACTTTTTCAGTAATACAGTTATCATGCAGAAAATCTTTGATAAGGCCACATATGCACCATTTGTGCTATAGAGATCCATGAACCTGCAAGGTTATGTGACTGTGAGTAACCCCTGCTGCCATTTGATGTTACTAAGTCTTCAAAAAGCTTGACCGTGAGACAGACTTCTTTTTCCCCCAAAGGCTCAACATTCTTTTTTTGTGCTACATTTTTCAGAAGAACTCTTTGTTTGAAGAAGCTGGGCAGGGTAAAGCTGGCAGACTGGAACACTGCCCTGATGTGTTGTGACAGACATGTAATCTGCCATTTGACCACTGGTTCACACATCAGTGTTAATGTGAATGTGACACCTCTCAGCATACTGTTAATCATGCATTACTCTTCTGTCTAAAATGTGGAGATGTGGAGTAGACTTTTATTCTTTTCAGAAGACTACACAAAAAACCCTAGTGAAATGAAATTTTACAGCCATAAAAAGCAATCTGATTGACAGCTGCAAATCATAGTCACAGCAACATTGATATATACATATTTATAGATCCCTAGATTTCAAAACTAAAAAGGATCATTAGAACAGTCTGCTTGATCTAACGCACTCCCACTCTAAACATTCAAGGAGTCAAATATGTAGTCCCATGTCGTGTGTGGAAACCTAGAAGATGACCTTCTGTAGTCCAGAAATGAGTTCAATTCAGCTTCTTTTCCTCACTAACACTTTTACATCTCTTGGGTTTTGTTTCTTTTTCTCCTGGTGTTTCATCACCAAAGTGCCCAGGAGTTCATCTGCTTTCATTCAACTGAAATGCATGTACCAGATGGTGCAAATAGCCCAGTATATTTCAATCCTGTATCCATGTCAAAAAACAGGCAGACTGCTGCAGTTCTTGGTTGCTGCACCTCATGGTATCAAAGGCTGGCTAAGAAGAGTGACACTGCCTGACGATGAATAAGATTTTTCAGGTCTGGCAGGGAAGTTGCTTTGGAAGCTAAAATCCTGCTTCTACTCTGTAGGAGTTGCTTTTCATGATTAATTAATTGTGTTTACGCTAATCTACAAAGGATGTAAAGAAATATAAAAATAGAGTTACAGAAATGTGTCTAGTTCAGATACTTTATCGTAACCATTTCATCACCTGCATTTTAAGTGTATTATCTACTTGCTTGCTAGATTTTTAAAGGAAATTTACCTAAACCAGAAAGTTCTATATTGTATTTCTCAACATTCTTTTACAGGAGGACCACTGAGGTCTGTGTTTGCTATGTGAACAGCCTAGATCTCTGATGTCCTTAGGTCAATGAAGTTTGAAAGTATCTTGAGGGCTAGGCAGAGCAGTGAAGGTCACTAGCAGCTTTCATCTTATAGCACCTGCTTAGAGTTTGGCCTCAAGACTTTCAAAATATCTCCATAGTAAAGCCTTAGATATGCAAAAGCCATAGCTCTAGAAAAATGATGATATGAGGTTTCAAAGAGTGGACAGTTGTTTATCTTTGAAAACAGAAACTGGAGATAGTAGTTGAAAGGAAAGCTCTTTGTGGCAAAAGTCAACATTCTTTCTGTTGGTTTTCTGACTCCTAAATGCTGTAACAGTAACAGAGAGTACAATAAAAATTATTCCCTCCTATTCATTCTTCTGGCATGTTACTAATCCCACAAGTAACAGAAAACTCACGTGATACATTTGAACAGCAATGTGCTTTCTCACCCTGTCCTCTGTCACATCTGCAACACTGTGTCTCTCTGAAGACCCAGGCAAAGTATTCCTCTACCTGTTCGGGTTACCTGTGAATTTTTTTCTTAATGTTGTTTATAAGTTAGGATATGAGAATTTTAAAACATGGTGGAGAATTCTGGTTTGACTGATTTTACTGGTCTTTGGGATGATTTACAAGTGGGTCAGGAAGGAACAGCACTCTTTTACCTGTTTAACCTGTCAAGCTCTAAAACTTTTCTCTGTATTTTTTATTTTATTGACAGTTCTTTATTGCTCTGAATCCCTAAACATTTATGGTTTTTTAAACCACTGTAGAGAGAGATACCTTGCTTGGAAAACTGTCTTCCTTCCTGAACAAAGAGTTCCAGGACAGAAAAGAGTACTACAGAATAGTTCATATAGCTGAAAGACCTGTCTTGCAATAAATTACAATTAGTTGCATGTTCATTTTGCATTACCGCATGTAGTGTCGGTATGTCTGTTGATAAATCGATGTATGTGTATTTGTTTTTATATTCAGAAGCTCTAGTTTGCCTGCAGTCATGGTGTAGGTGGTTCTTCTCACGTGCATTGTAGTTACGGGAGTATAATTTTAAGCAGAAGTCATACTGAGAAGAATTGTTTATTTAGCTAAAGGCACATCATAGATTAGGTAGAAACCATCAAACAGGCCATGGCACCAATATATATATAATGGAAAATTGTAAAATATAAGTCAGGAGAGAAAGGATATTTAATATGATAGATGGAAGTGCCATGAAGACTAGTGGGATGAAGGTAATAAGAGAAAGTTTAGACTGTCTACCTGAAAAATTCTGGACAGCAAACTAGTTGCACTAAACAACTGTATATTCTCTACGGGGAAACATTAACAGTCCAATTGCTTGAGATTTTTGAGAGGCCAAAGGAGCAGCAAAATACATGTTGGGGAAAAAGCTTGAATTGGCAGGTAGGTAGATTAGCTGACCTATTAGTTCTTTTCTATTGCAAACTTCTAAGATTTTATGTGGGGAAAATTCCTTTTCAACCCACGCTGGCAATCTGTTTATGTTCTGAAGTATGATGATTGACATCCCTTTTAACTTTTAACCTAGAGAATGTCTCTGCAAGTGTTATTCCTACATATAAATGTCTAATGCTTTTAATAAAAAAAAAAAGTCTCTCAATTAGGGGACTGTATCCATGTGCACATGCAGAATGGAGATCACAACAGAGTCTGAGGTGTTATCGCGGCATGGGCAGCACTCCCACTCAGGAAGGATGGGGCGTTGAGAAGGAAAAGGGAGCATTTGGGGCTTTACAGACTAGAGAGTGAAGGCAAACAAGAGAAAAGTAGATAAAAACAGTCAGAAAGAAGGGTATAATTTTTATTGAAAGAGGGAATGGGAAAGAAAGAATAGAGAAAAATGGGAGGGTTGCAAGGTATATGAATAGAGAAGCAAGATAGGCAATGAGAGCTAATTTATGGAGTAGAAGATTCAGAACAAATAAGGATGTTCTGCTATTATTATGGTGCCAGAGTAGCTTGCTACCTGTAAGCATTTACCTTTGGTTCATCTACATTCAGCCTTATTTTTTTTTTATTTCAAACACTGTAATATTTAGTAGGCATCACTGAAGCGCACTGCATGGATTTTTGTGATAAATAGTGTATTTTACAAATAAACTTCAGCTTATCCATCTTTCCTGTGAAATAAAACTTAAAAAAATATAGAGCATTTGGAAAACTGTAGCACCCTAGTAGAAAGAAATTCCATGTCCTGCGAGTCTTTCCTGCATTTTTACCCCTAACTGGGGGACTGGAGATGGATTTATGAGAGGGAAAACATTACAAAAGAAATATTTAAGAAGTTATAAACTAGCAAAACTTCATGTATTTAAATATTACAGAAATACTCTTCACATGTTATGGTATTAAACTAGAGCTCATTGTAAAAAAAGAAATTAAAAATTGCAGAGAATTCCAGTTAATCAAAAATATCTTTACAATGTTATTTGTTCTGACTTAAAGAAGTTTGCTGAAGCATCAACTTCATTTCTGTCGAGGACTGTAAAAAAGATTGAAGCTGGGGCCTGGAATATGAACAAACAATGCATCTAAGTTAGTGCCCCACAGAATATTTTAAAATTATTTAACACAAATCATCTCAGTGTCAACAACTCATCATAGATAAACTATCTAATTAACAGAAGCCATCATAGTATTTGAGAACTCAGTCTTGGCTCAGTTGATATACCAGAAGGGCACTCCTTGATAAGCAAAATTTTTAAAGGAAGGTTTAAAAAACATTACTGCCTGAAGTAGATTCTTCTTAGTTTTCAATTAACCCTCTGCTAGGTTGGGGTTTTTAGTTGTTTGGATTTTTGAAATCTTAGTGAGATAACAAGCACAGGTTGACCTCATGTTCTCAGGTATATTCCAAGCTAAGACTCTGTTACACAGTCTATTTTATGATGCAATATTTTTTCAGTGAGTCTGCCGTGCACTTGGAACCATGCCAAAATGACAGCTCAGTTAACAAAAGTGTCCCCAGCTTTTGTAAGCACTTCTGAGATAGTTTTATCCCACTTCTTGAAAATTGCAAAGGTTGTCAAAATCCTAAGGAGATAAAACTTTACCGCAAAACACTTTTGAGCATCAAAGCATTGGCTGGTTGTTGCAGCACCAAACCAGCAACTTATTGGAATTGCACTTATTACAGGTGATTCACTTCCCTGCAGGAAATCTGTGGGGAGAGAAAGATGATAATGGGATCCGTGAAAATATAATATAGACCAAAAGTCACTGAAAATAGCTTGTGGGAAATACTGAAAAGAACGATCTCTCATAAGTCTCTGGGGGGGTGATGCTTATATGTTGCAAGGAGATGATCTAGGGCAATAATATTCATTACCCTAAAACTGCTCCTGAAAGTAGTCTTTTTCACAGAGGAAATGTGAAATAACACTTAGGAAGGAGTGAAGTACCGTCTTTTTTCAATCCCATCCTGGGTAGATTATTTGCTACAATATTCACCAAGTGTATGGCAGAAATGGGAAGAATTGATCTTTTTTTCTGAGCTCAAGGAGATCTCACTGCTGATATCAAGTCTTGGAAGAGAACAATTTATCTTTAGCCATTATATGATTCCTACAGCATTCCTAGATTTGAACAAAGCATACTCTCCACCATCTTGGCAAATAACAATACTGAGTTTCCCAAAGTCTTTTAAGAAAGAATTCAAAAATGACTGATAGAATAATCTACAGATGTTTTTCACAAAATATTATTCTGCAGCAGAAAACAGATTTTAAACATTGGTTTGACTGAGATTTATTGTTACATCTGTGGAGGTATTTAGGCAACTCAACTACCTACCTTTGCAGTTTAGAACTCTAGTTTTAAAAGCTATTAACAAGAAAGCAAAAAAAAAAGATACTTATGCATAATAATAATAATAATAATAAATCTGCATATTTTCATCAAAATACTCAACATTTTCAGTGGATTAATTGGAAAATGGGTTATTTTCAACAGAAAATGCTTGAAAATAAATGTTCCCTTCTTTCCTTGAAAAATTTGAATGCTGTGAATTTTGAAGATTTCTTATGGTCAATTCATTAAAAATTATTGCCCAGTTTCAATCCTGTATAACTTCCCAGAGCTATTGAGGGAGACACTGATAAGGAAAACAGTAAGTCGTGATGATCAATATAATGGTGTCAAAATGTCCTACAATGAATCAAATGTACAAAAATTAATTTATTTTTCTTGACTTTCACTTGGCACTTCAGTAGAGGTGATGTTATTTTGGGAATGTTCTGATAAGGAACATAGGGTTTGAACTTTAAGTGCAGGAGGCCACCTAGTAGATACACAATACATGCCAGTATAATTCTATTGCCTCTTGTAAAATAGACTGAAAAAAAGTCACAAAAGCTGTGAGCAGCTGAAGGAACATATTTGGCAAGACCAAGACAATTGACAATGTTTTTGCTCTGCCCTATTTCCAATTTTTTTAGACATTTCTCATTGTATGGGTTTACACAACTTGAGGTAAGTTTATTTAAAGTTCTAAAGAGATTTTTCCACTGGATAACACTCCAGAGGAACTTCGTGTGTTGTTCATCACATGAACACAAGTGTTAAGGAGCGTAGCTGGATATAAGTATATTACTAAATTAATTTCTATTAATTCTTTCATATTTAATGGATTAATATACCATTGAAGTTAGCAGCAGTGATGACAATGACATTCTTGTACATTCCTCTAAAGATGTGGAGTATCTCAGATAAGTGTTGCAGAAATAACTCATTTTTCAGCTCCCTGGCAGTTCCAGATAATGATTTCAGATCAATTCAAATTAATGGCAGCTCTTGGACTACTTTCAATGTTTAACATGCACACATATTGTTTTCCCAGACAGAGATATGCACAAACTTGATGTTTTCAGATGTCTTCTCCAAGTCTAGGAAGCTACTACATATATGTCCTGTTGTCTTTAACAGTTCAAACAAGTGATGATCCTCATCACTCCACAAAAATTAAGCAATTGTTAATAAAGCCTAACTGACTTCAGTTAATTTGTTTCTATAAAGAGAATAGCAAAAACTTTTAAAAAAGCACTAATAATTCCCCCCACCCCCAAGTCCCCTAAGTATCTGGCTCCACCCCTAATGTCCCTTTGCAAGAAAATGTGACAAACTAGGCATACCAAAAGTTTATGTGAGAAGACTAATTTCAGAGAAAGAGTCTTCAATAAAAAATGGAAATGACATTATTTCTCAAGTGATGATTTGGATTTACACATACTTTGCATCTATAATGAATATACACACAACAGAATGACTGGAGTCCAAAAATGTCTCTACACCATCACTGTATTTTCCTGAATCTGATACTGGCAGCATGGTGAATCACTCTCACAGAAATGTTAAAAAATTAGATGGCTTGCATCTGATAAGTGTTAGAAAAAGGGTTAGCTTTCTTGGGGTGGTTGTATCAAATTGGGATTAACATTTTCCACTTAGCCCCTTCTGCTTCTGGAGAGGCTGACATAATTTAGTGACTATGAAAGTAACACCTTTGTCATTTTCATTGTACTTCATTTCACCTTCTCATTTGTGTCTTTTTAAAATAAGATGTCTAACTGAATATAGTAATCAATGTGCCATCGATTTATATAATGCAATTGTAATCTTCTCTTTTCTATTCTCTATTCCTTTCTTAACACAATTTAACATCTTATTTGCTTTTTTAATCACCACTGAACAAGTCTCTTCATTGAGCTGTCTACAGTAATGCCTGGATCTTTTTTTTTCCTGAGAGGTTACAACTAATTCAGAAGACATCATTATGTATAAATACTTTAGACCGTTTCAACTAATGTGTTTTTAGGGGGGGTCTTATCTGTGTTGAGGCTTATCTGCTGCTCAGTTGTTCAACCAGATTTTTTTGCAGAATTCAACTAAAGCTCTTCATAGTTCCTTAATTTAAATGATGCAAATGAATTTACAATTTCAGCTGCTTTATCACATTTAGTCTTTATCCTGTTTTCAAATTCAACATACAGAGTGAGCAGTACTTTTGCCAAAACTGTTTTATGTAGTTAACTCTGTATTCATCATGCTGGAAACAAGTATTTTGTTGCTGTTCTGTTAGTCTATGATTATATAGCTGCAATACCAACAACGACTAAATAGAATAAACACCCAAGAAACACCTGAAAAACACCTACTGTAAAACTATAAACCTGGGGTACGTAGCAGTCTAGCCATAGCTACATGTCACAGCATTGATTTATCCTCCTAAACCAATCTTAATCAATAGGACACTTCCCTCCTATATTATGCCTGTATTTTTGTATCATCAAATTTTTAGTAGTTCAGTAATTTACTGACTTCTGCTTTACTATAGAGATTTTTGCTGATTTCCATATGAATTAGTTTACAATTAAGTCACCCATATGAAAACTACAATTTAGTCACTAAAATTGTAGTGACGGTACAGAATATATTGAAATTAGTTTTTATATTTCTGGCAAGCAATATTTTGCCTCATTGTTTTCTTGCAGAGAACTGGACATCACTGGAAAATTTAAAATACTTATAATATTTACAAAATTATGTTCTATGATATCTCTTCTCAAAACAAAAAAAATAATACTGCATGAGTGGGTTCTGATATTTTCCATTTTCACTGCCATTTTTCTGTATTTGTCTAGAGCATATTGAGATAAGAGTCTTATGCCTCTTTGTTGCAATCACATTACAATTAGTAGACAATAAACACAGGAGATACATCTCCTATTACACCACTTTTAGGTTGCATTATATTTCTCTTTTTAAGTGTATTAACTATTACTGCAAGACAGCTCACTGTTAAATGATTTCCAGGAAAACATAACTACCTGCTAATATGTGTAGCATTAGTTTCAATTGTTTTAATTTTCTGTTTCTTTATAATTTAGAGACTGATGTAGTTACATCTACACATGTAACTACATTACGTTGCTGGATTTCCTAGAATTTCCCTCATTAAGTTTTATTTTTTTTAAATAAATCTCTCCATTCAGCCTTTGTGTAATAGCTAAGGGTAAAGAATCTTCAGCCTTCTCAAAAGACGAATTTTCTGCTATAAACAGCATGCCGTTACAACTCAACTGATTGCAAAGAATTTGGATTGCAGTGTGATTCAAGTCTTTCATTGAACTGATATTATCCACTCAACCTCAGCAATACCTTAGAGAAATACAAAGCAGAGTAACTGTCTTTTATATTGTACTCTCTCAGTGCAAGAATAATAGAGATGCCATGAACATTGCAGAGGTGTCACATTAGCTGCTGAACTAAATAGTGTGAAGGAAAGGGAACTCATTGTTAATTTTTTTACAAGGATGGAATAGATGAACATTGCTTACAAATGAGCTTTATTTAGTTTTAAACACATTTCATGAAGTAAATAGTATATTTCCCTAATTTTCATGTCTTTTGGTATGCTTCCAAAAACTTGGAAGTGAATTAGTGTGCAATTTGCATCCAAATCTCAGCCAAGGGGATGTGGTTTATTATAATACATGGCCCTCCTAATTATTGAACAGCCCGAGAAAACTAGGCACAGTGTGCATCTGTTATTGCTTGACCACACTGCCAAACATAATTTGGCAAGCACAGAAATGTACATTGAGCAGACCTACAGTCTAATTTGCATTAGTTTGTAGTAATTATATGAAAGCTATAACTGAACCAAGCTTGTCCTCTTTTTAGAGCACATCATTCTTTTTGAAAAGAAATCTCAACCAAAAATCCAAAACAATTAAATAGCACACACATACACAACCCTGAGAAACTCCTTGTTTGCACAGTAGACTTTCACAGTATTATTTAATGATTATCCAAATATTATTTCTGTGTATTCTGTAAAATATCAAACAAGGATTTTTTTTTTCCTGCAGTTTATATAGGCTTTTCTGTGTTTTCTTTCATCCCCATTCAGAAATTTTTTATCTCTTCTACTGAATCCTAAAACCCTATATGGTTTAATACCATGTAACTGATGATTAAAGTTACTGGTGTTTTTAAATTTAATTGCTAACGAGTAACAGGAAGAAAGTCCTGCCTATCATAATTTGCCTTTGGCCCTTTCCATAGTCATTTAATTCAAACTCTATTCTGACTAAAAGAAAAAGTCTTAGTATAAGCCACCTCATGCCACAGTAATGCTGGAAAGTAGTCACCTAAGCTCAGGGAGGCTGGGATGCTATGGTAAAAATACAATCAGGTTTTGGCCTACAGAACTTTCAAGGAAAAAATCTTGTTTCTCTTATATTTCTAGTTAGGTTATATATTCAGATAGACATCTTTAATACATGGCTCTGTATTAAAGATGATTGGAATCCTAAATTAAATCAGTAGATGAGGAAATAAAGAAGAATCTCATCTGCAGAAAGTACTATTGTGTAATATTTTCCAGAAATGCAGAGGCATAAAAAGATGAAGGGAGTCAAATTCAATCCCCATTGAAGTCAATGACAAAAGGTAATCATTCCAACAGCCACAGGATCAAGCATAGAGGAAGGGCAGTTCTTTTTCTCCCCTTCTTTAAGTAAACACTGGCATTTTCAGCTTCTCTGCAGGGGCTGGGAAGCAGAGGCACAGTCTTTTTTGTTGGTAAACAGCTTGACATTTCGTAGTATTGGACTAGTCAAAGGGCTTTCAATCTAGAGTTTGAGTATTAAGAAATAACTGTATATTCTCTATGTACTTGGGTATTCTCAGATAGCTTAGGGTAATTATTAGCCAGCACACCCAGTCAGAAACATTTACTGTGAAATGACCATACGGAGACTATGTAAATGAGTTTCCAAGAGTGAAAATGCAATGAAGTATAAAAATGAATAAAACCTGCTGAATATTGCTGAATGAGTGAACACTACCTCTATACTCTGATTAGCTGATCAAACCTATTTCCATGAAAAAACCCAAACTTGCAATAAATTAGAGGGGAAAGAAATCCCAATGAAGCATTTACAAATGGCATTTTACAGTTGACCAAAAAACACTCAATTTCCTTTCCCATAGTATGTGGAAAATAAAGATATGCTTGCTTGTACAATAGCCCCTGCAAGACTGCTTTATTTTATGTTTTAGTTGTTTAGTTTATTTCTACAATAAGATAATAGTTGCATAAGAAAACAGCTTTTTATTGAACCAGTCTCTTTCCACATATATATCCTCTCACTTCAGGGGCTGAAATAAAGCAATGGAGCAAAGAAGCTGGGGAAGAGGGTTGTCAAGTAAAATCACACTGGTTTACTTTTTTTAGCACCAAAACCTTCTTTATTTAGTTTGTTGTTATTTGTGTTGGAGTTTTTGTTTGTTTGGTTAGTTGGTTTGGTTTGGGGTTTTGGGGGGGGGGGGGGGTTTGTTTGGTTTTTGTGGGTTTTAAATTTTTTTATGGTTGTTTTCTTTTGTTTAGCAATAACTAACTAAAACCCAGTTACTGATTAGTAACTGCTGCTGATGAAATACAAGAAGTAGATTTGGGTAGCAGTGCAGAGTTGTTTTCTCTTTGCTTTATGTTTTGGGGCTTCACGGATCTGAGAATACAACTCATCTTTGCACAGGCAGGCCCAGGAATAAAATATCTTTTCTCACAGATCCCTTCTGTTAGAATAATATTTTCACATAGATATTAGTTTGATTATAGTTTGGGCATCTCACAAGAAGGCATTTTAACACTTTGCATAGTCATTCTTTAATACACATAATGCAAAGTTTTCTGTGCTGCAGGTCCCTTATGAAAAGGGATTTGACATGTCTGGTTTTAAGATCCTTTTTTGTCTAAAAGTCATTCTCATGAGCATGACCAAATGAAAATCACTTTGTTTTCAGTGTGTATAATTATGTAATTAATAATTTCAAAATGAGATTTTTTTTTCCTTTGTCTTACTTGATTTTCCACTTTTTTTTTTTTTTACTCAGAGAGCCACATTCATCCAACTTGTGACATGACCATAAATATGAAATCTTTCAGAGAATGTAAGTTAGGCTTCCCCTCTGAACTACAAGAATAGCCTCTGAACTGCATCCCATTCTTACATTGTAGTTAAACACCTTAAGGTATTCTGTTAAAACCATAGTTTTGGAGACACTTAGACAAACCACTTTCTGTTAGTAAAAGTCTGCACAGAAGATCTGTGTCCTACAGTATAGGTACATGCATTTCCTTTCAAGAAACTGATGGGCTTGTAATGGTGCACGAATTGTGTCTGTGAATCTCTTGGAAACAGATGTCATGCAAACTTCATGCAAAGTGACTTCCCAGGAAGTCACTTTTCAACTGATTTTCAACTTTTGCAAGTTACTGCAGCATGGTTTGATCTCCAGTCATTTCCAGTGCACAATTAGAACTGGGGTCACTACTTAGAGCCTTTTGAATGAACTGGTGGGCTTAAAGCCATAGAGAAGACAGCTTGAAGCCTCCCAAGGAGGGCTAAGCCTAGACTTAGTTAAAGAACTCAGCTTTAAAAGGAAGGATTTGGCATGAGTGAAGGTTTTCTGTCTGTGGAGCTGTTTAAGTCTCCAAACAGCTCACTGCAGCAAGAGAGTGGCATACAGAGTGGTAAGAAAGACAAGGAGGAGGGGCTTGCATTTCATTTTTTTTCCCCAGGATAACTCCTCTATTCTTTCATTCCTTCCTCTTCAAATAATTTCTTACTGGATTCCCAAGCAAAAGAAAATTTTCTCCTTCAAAAAAAAGTCTCTAAGGAATAGAGCTTGTAGTCAGTAGGCAAACTTGCTTTAATTATTTTTTTCACTGAAGGTTTCCAATGAAAATTGTGTATAACTGCTTGCTCTTACCTTCGTGTCTCTATTTAACTATTAACGTTATATAAACGTCCTGTTTACAGGCTCAGCTTCAATCCCCTTAGTTACCTAAGAATAAATCTTGCCTTGATTTTTTAATGCCATCTTTTTTCCATCCATGCCATGTACAGTCTTTTTTCCCCTCAGCCATAAAGATTACCTGCATCAATGAGGCTTTCAGTATACCCGCTTATCCCAGTCTTCTTCAGAATGTGTTCCGCAGCACCGACTCTACTGAGCTGTGAAAGGAGTAGCAGGGTGAATTTACCAGGCTGAAGCAAGATAAATGGAATAAAAAATATGGTACAGAGCGACTTGGCTGTGTAGAATAAAAGGAAACAGATTGTGGTCTCTGGAAGTAAAAAGAATGCAGTTAACATTATTTTTGCTACATGCTGCAGAAAAGACTGACTATGTCAAGGGGCTAAAAATCTAAATTACCACTTCTGGGATTCTCACTTGAAGAATATTTTCACTCCTGTGGGATTTCATTCTGTTCCTTGTGTGTATTTATAGGTCCTACAGGTTCTAATAAAAACTTTACAGAAATTCCTAGGTTATCCTGACTGTTAGAACTACATAAAACTCAAGCACAAAATTGTATCTAATATCTTTTTCCCTGAGCCACACAGGGAAGGCACCACTCAGGAACCATCTATCTAAACCATCCAAACCCTACTGGCAAGGAAGTGCTAGGGCAAGTTACACATTTCATATGAGTTTTCAGAGCAGGGAAGTTCCCACACTTTATCTCAGGCAACAAATTTTGTAACAGCTTTGGATTAGTCAAGAAGGTCTTTCAGAGGAAAAAAAAAATCCATTTCTGTTTCAGATAATACAGGCACTGTACAGTGCACATTGCTGAGTTAATTTGTTTCAGGAGTTAATAGCCTCAGTGTCAGAAAAGCAATATTAAACTAAAATCTTTATTTCTTGGTCTGTCTTTAGCTTTTAGTGACTTGCTCATTTTTTTTTACTCGATGAAACAGCTGTTTCATACCTGGTAATTGCACATCCAAACCAGTTGTCCTTTATGAACTAAGCAGTCCCTAAATCTACTACTTGAGAACAGTTTTCCATTTTAATGGCACCAATTGTCTGGTAGAAAATATCAACATGAAAAACTATTTTGTCAATGTTAATTTTTTGTCATATAAATGTTCAATAACCAGACTAGAAATTTAAAATATTCACCCTTCTCACTCTAAGATAACTTATGAATGTTTTCCACAATGACTATTTGGTCTTGATATAGCATACAAAGGAAAGAGTGATTAAGTGCAAAAAAAAAAATTTGTCTGTAACTTATATAAACTATACATTGTAATTTTTACCAAGAAAATTTATTTCTTAATATATTTCTTTTTAATATCATGCATAAGTTTAGACACTGAGCCTATTTAATTTGGTTCTCCCTTTTTCAGAAAGATTTCAAATAAAAACTATTACTTTTCACAGACAGTAAAGGAAATACAAAACTAAAATGCAAGGTGCTTTCAGATTTTGTGAGTGTAGAACTCACTGTAGTGTAGTGGAGAGAATATCCCAATCTGAACAGCCGGTAATCAGTACAATGGAAATAATATTGAAATAAAATGGAAATAATTAGTACTTGGAAATAATATATTTTCATGTTAATATCATGTGATTTCTCCTTACATTTTGTCAATATAATGGCACATGTGGGCCTGAGGTTTACCTTGACTAGCAACATTAAAGTGAAATTTGTTTTGTTTTCAGTAATTTATAAAAGTTTACATTGCTTGATATAAAATACATCATTTCTCAGCAGTGAAAGACATAGCCTGAGTCTTCAGACAGTGTGAAACAATAGCTCTAAGGAAAATGTAAATTCACTTCTGTGGTGTTATAATTCTGACACTGAATTCTGAAAGGTAACATTTTAAATGTTTTAACAAAATTTGGTAGCAACGAATTTCTTCAGTCTTCACTAACTGACTTCCTGTTTACTTTTCCCACAACAAAATTATCCATGAGAACACTTACATCCTGAAATAAAGTAAAATCCACTTGTCAAGGGGTTTCTTATGCTGTCTGCACTATAGTGTGCAATTTATTAGAATTAATTGCCATCAGTGGAGGACTTCACAGTGACTACTAAACCTGTGTGACGCAGAGCAACCCCACTTCTGCACACAGAAGTCTACTGTGCTAGAATAGATACAGCCTTGAATCTCTAGGTACTATCACAGAGTGAATTTTGAAGCTTGTAATTTGTTCCAGTTAGCTTATAATTTTCTTAAGTATGACAAAAAAACCCTAAATCATGATTTACAATGTAAAGCTAACACAGCAGGAATTGTATCTTCATACATAATTAATAACCAATGTAAACTGTCTTCATATGGCACAGAGTACAATACTTAAAATAAACATAATGTTGGATTTTGAAGGATAGTGAAACATTTTGACCTACTAATCTATTTATTGTGGTGGGTGGTCATGCTTATAAACTCACAGATTGTCATTTACAGAAAACAGAATGGAAGGTTCACACACACACACATACCCTCACACCCCAAAAAGTTAAACCGATTTTTGTTTTCAATGTGAATGAAAGAAAATGTTTCATTTACTTACTTAGATCAACCGACATGTATCTTCCTCTCTTAATTTTTTTTGCCTACACTAGTGCCATCCACTATAAATTTAGTCACCCTGATAGTGCTTTTTTGAATTATAATGCCACACTAGATACTATATGTGAAATGTGATTCATGACTTACTAATTTGAGATCACTGTCTATTTGTACTTCAGTCAGTCATTAGAGAATTGCGACTCAGGAGGATGAAATTTCTGAATTTTTTGCCCAAAAAGAAACAGATTTTCTAGTGAAATCTAAACAGAAACATTAGTATCAGAATTTAATATCAATATTGTGATATCTAGATTGAGATCATAGCTAGAAGGCAGAAAGAGAGAGACTGCTTTCCACACATATAATTTCCTGTACAAGTCTATACTATCTCACATTTTTTTGAAGGCTTATTTAATTCATGTTGGCATTCACCAACATTTGATAAACATGTCACTCCTCACCAGGTGTTCTAACTGAAAACAGAGATGGACGAAATATATTCTACAGTCTGCTTGTAATAGGGGTCCACTACTTTAGTGAAAATGTAAAAAAATATTTTATTTGTGAAAATATTTGCAAAGTAATCAATGAAAATAAATATGATGAAAGGGTGCCTACATTAATTTACATGATTTTGTGAAAATTTCTTTTTCATAAAGAGATTAACTTTCGTTTACTGGAAGCTGCTTTTGCATGTTAGGTAATTTTTTCTCTTCTGTGTTTTTCTCTTGAGGGCCGTTTGATGATCAGTACCCGTCATAGGATAAATATTGTGTCTCTGTCTGTCTAGGAGAAATCAAACAAGAATTCTAACAATATTCTAAATACTATTCTCAAAGATACAATCTGCAGAGAGCATCTACTTTATCTGACAAACATGATTTCAATTCAGGAAATGGCTTACAATCACTCTAGTGCATTTGACATCAGTGGTATCCACACAGCCATTCTGTGCAAAGTCCCTGCTTTAAAGGTCTTCCCATCACTGTTATTGGTCTCACAGATGATGAAGTATGACACTCCATAAACAATGAGCTGGGCCTTTTGTAGGCTGCTTTGCTTTTTTTGGCTTCAGACTGCCACTGAATGTCAAATCAATTTGGCTTTCATTAGAACAGCTTTATATGTGCAAATGTATCTGTGTCTGGTAGCTACATTTTTCTATTTTTGCTTTCCTTTCCCTTTGTTTTTTTTCTCCTTTCCCTTGAATGATGTAATTTTTCTCTAATCAAAGCCAACACCTGTTTCTCTAAAATAAGGCCCTCTGTGTAAAGCTCTTTATCACAATCTGGGTACACTCTAGATGGGTTCATTATGAATCAAGTTCTCTCAGAACAAAGAGGAAGTGCTCTGCTACAGTGATATTGTGCATCACAGAGCCTGGATAAAGTCAAGAGCTGATGTAACCTTGACTTTTGACATGCCAACAGACTGTTGTCTAGATAATGCAAGGTGTGTAAGCCACTGTCTTTGATAAGTAATAAAACAAATAATAAATCTGATGCTTTGTTTAAGACAGCTCAACTGTTACACAGTGCTGTATTGGGTTTGATGGGGTAATGTTTTTTCTTAACCAATATAAAAGGAACACAAAATTGCAATTTTGAGGATTTCTGGTTTTGTAAACCACAAGCCTGCTTACACAAGCTAAATGAAGAGCACCATACCATGAGAGGAATAAAACAAAATAGGGGTTACAGAACTCCCAGTTATCAGTCAGTGAAGATCTGCTCCAACAGAGTACGTTACAAGTAGTTAGAATTGGCTGAAGTTTAGGAATGGGAAATTAGAAGGGGAAAGGCTGTGTATGTCCTAAAAGGCTACCATAACCTCTGTATTGTGACACATTTGAAAGAAACACGGGGTCAGTTTTCATGCACCTAAAATCCCTTGCCTCTATGGGACTTTTCTCATGGAAATAGCTATTGAAGTGTACTCTGCCTGGAATGGTTTAGGATTGTGGTGAAAAAGAGCATAAAATTCCTTTTCCTCCTCCAGATATATCTTGTTTTCTAATTTTCATCACAAAACCATTCTCCCTCTTTTCCATCCATCTTCTACAAGCTGAAAGTCAGGACGTATTTCCATTCACTTCATAGATTCATAAAATCACTAAGGTTGGAAAAAACCTCTAAGATCAGGGATCATAATTAACCCAGCACTGTGTCTTCACCACTAAACCATTTTCCTAAGTGCCAAATCCACATGTTTTTCTGAACACTTCCAGGGATGGAACACTTTCCGGAGAAATATATGTTTTGAAATAGCTACCTAACTATAACCAGATCAGATGCATGTTTTCTCCCAAGTAACAAGGCATTTATAAGCAGCCAAGCAACATGCTGTGTCCTCTTGCTAGCGTTGATCCTTTTGCAAAGAACCAGAAATATATTTTACTTCTTTAAATGGAAAGACATACAATTTAGAATCTGGGGAACCTACAGACAGACAGTAGGAGTGAGACAGAAAAAAAATGGTGACAACTTTATCCCTACTCCATCTAAACATGAACATTTGACACTTATTTCTCTGGCCATTGCAGTACAGAAATAAGATGAAAACCAGCCTTTGCCCGCCACTTTCAATAATGGGCTAAAATGTCTTCAGAGGACCTCAGGCTGTCCAAGAAGGGTCCTTGCTCAGTTTGTGAGTGGATGAACTCACTCCTCTATGATGGGATTCTGTGTCAGACACTCACAAGGAAAGTGCCTATTTTCAGAGCTGAAGAAAAGGTTTGCTTGGCTCAAATACTCAGTGATTTCAAATCCAGTGCTAACTCTAACTGAAATATATTGGTGATCTGCCATCTGTGGTTTTCTTGAGAAGAGATTTTGACTGAAGTCCAGGTCCTAGTAGATATGAGGCCATGTTACCAAATCCATCCTCCTACTCGACATCATCCTTCATACTGTCTTACTGTGTCACTGCCTTTGGATTAAGGACCACAGCAAAGTATGGAAAATGCAGATACTTCAGTTGCCAAGTCATTTCTTGGTCTCTTTGTTGAATCTATCTATAGTGAATGTTTCATTGCTGACATCTATTCTAGCCTCAGTATTGTCAAAGCATTTTTTCATGTGTAATAAATTTGCATAAACACTTCACCCGAAATATAATGAAACATAGGATAAGAAAGACCTAAATTATATTTAAAAAAAATACTAAAAGACTTCTTGATTGATTTGCAGAGGCATAGCAAAATTCCTTCATATAGTGGCCTCATGAATGAGATGATAATATGCAAGTAAGGCATAATGATTGGCATATTAAATGCAAGATCTTTGTCACCATCTGTTTCCTGATTGTGTCAGCAAGTTGGGTTTTTTTTCATGGAAGTGTGAGAATACACCATGGCCTCGAAGTATCAAAATGTCAATTATACATCACATTTTAAAGTTGGAAGCCCAAATCACAATTGTCCCTGAATTCTGCTTGAAACACTGACAAATTATTACCTATCCGTCACATTTAGCCTTACTGTACAGTAGCACAGTTATTGTGCTGGAAAATAAAACAGAGCAGGAACACTATCAAGGCCAGGTTTACAATTTTGTGATGAATACTTAAAAAAATTGATACAGAAGGAGACAGGGAGAGAACTAAGAATTCAAAACAAATTGAATAGTTGCAGAACAGCCCTATCAAATACTTGTTATTTCAAGCTCAAGTACTTTGAAAACAGTTTGCATTTCTGGTATTTTTCATTACAAATAATGCTCATTCACAAGAAAGACAGTATTGCTTTTTCTATATTTTGCACTGACAGAAGAAAATTGTATCCTGGTTAATGCAATGAATCAGTACGAAGTGCAGAAGGAGAAAACCAATGTGAAACTTAACCAAAATGAAGGAATATCCACTAATACCACAGGTCCTGCATTACACCCTCAGTGGCCTTATATCAGAGTTGGTGGGAGATATTTTAATGTCCCACATAGGATGGCATATACTAGCACCATCAGCTACCAGAACAAACAACCAAGAGGAGAAGGCACACAAAAAGGCTGCTGATTGTGGTTCTGAAATATGAATGCAAGACTCTTCCAAAACCGAAAAGTCCGCTAATATCTCAAGGCATTATTTATGCTAGGAGGAGGAAATGGAAGAAATAGGTGTTTTGTAGAGTCATTCTTCATTCACTGAGGACCATGGCAAGACCACCAAAAAATGCAATGGCCTTTTGATTTGCTCCTAGACCAATTACTATACCTGTGGAAAGGAGATATCTAGATTTTTGTAAAATGGGATAAAAAGCATAATCATGTCCAACAATCTAACATGAACTAATTTTGAAGAAGATTATGAAGAGGTTAAATGAAAAAAGTGACCTTCCAAACTTGTACTTTGTTGGACTTTTCATGAGGCATAATTTCTTCTATCTAATAATTTCTGATTATAGTAGTATTTATACATGGTAAGGTACACAATCCACTACCTAAACTGACTGCTTATATGATATTTTCAGATGAATAATAATTTTTTTCTGTAATAAGATAGCAATTTATAAGATGCAAAATTTATTCCAAATGAGACTGATTCCAAAATCAGGAGATTGTAAGTAGCATGATTTATATTACATGTTTGGGGTCAATCGCTGTGCCTGTGAAACAGGGTTGCTAATACTAATAAATATAAAGTACATTGGTTCTAATTAATTAATTAATTTTTAGTATGGCTTTGTATTTTAAGCATGTGTGTACATGCATGTTAAATCAAAATGTTTGGGGAAATTCAGTCTGGGACTTCTGATTTAAGCAGTTGTCCATGAGCCATGTTGTGTATAGACATGTCTTCATTACTAAAAAAATAATTTTTCCTTCTTCAAAAGGTTATGTAAATGACCTGTAAAGCAGAGATTTGTATATTTCTGGTGGCACAGCTTGCTCTGCCAGATAGTTAGCAGTCTTTCCATTCATCAGCAAATGGTGAATCATAAGCTGTTGGAAAGCAGAAAAGAATGAGAAAAGTCACAGTTGAAACTTTGCAGCTGTAGTTTGATAGATAAAGTTTGTAGCCTGAACATACATATAGATACGAACCAACAATGACAGAAAAAAAAAAAAAAGAATATGTGAGAAAAAAATCTCTTCTAAGAACTTTCATGTGCATCTGTTGCCAAGGTAATGACTGTATGCATGTCTTCTAAAAGGTACCTTTTGGGGGCCTGACTCCCAGCTTCTGCACCTCCACCAAGATGTCAACTGAACACAGGCAGTAGAAACACACTGTGTAAAATATTACTGTATTACACAGAGATATGGTTTTCTGTGTGTGCATACTACTGGTATCACTGTCTTCTCTGAAAGTGAGGTCTGGATGTGAATGTGGTAAATAAATATTTTTGAACCTGGTGAACTGTGGGCATCAGTCCATCGCTCAGATTCTTATAGCAGGGACTGAAGGAAAGTGTCCTTAATGTCTCTTTAACCTTTTCTTTTTCCTTTCTGTAAGTGCATCGTACAATTTCTTACTTCACCCTCTATTAGGTCCATTGTGAAATCACTCTTGTTTACTAACAGAGAAATCGCTGTTGTTTTTTTTTTTTTTTCTGCCATTTTTTTCCTTCTTGACTGCTCTGTCAGGCATCCAAATGAAACAGAGAATTCTCACTTTTTAATTAAAATATTTCTGTTTAGGACATGATCATGAAACAAGTGAGTTTAAGGGAAGTTTTGTCACTGATATCCATGGTCTTTTGTTCTTCCTCACATCAGGAATATGTCACAAAAAATAATTTGGTTTCTTTCATGTATTCACCTGGACTTTCAAAAAATGCTTTGAGGCTTTCTTTCATACTATGATTAATAATCTTAGTGATTTCAGAATTTTTATAGAATTTTTATAATTTTTATAAAATTATTACAGTATGTATATTATATCTTTTTCTGTATTTCTTTTTGAATTCTGTATAAAAATACATTTTAAAGTTAATTTTATGTATGTTATTATAGAAGCACAGAATGTCCTGGGTTTAAAGGGAACACCAGCTCTCCTGCTGTGGACAGGGATACCTTTCATGAAGCTCAGAACTCCTTCCAGCCTTGCCAGGAGCACTTCCAGGGATGGGGCATCCACAGTTTCTCTGGGCAACCTGTTCCAGTGACTCACCACACTTACAGTAAAGAATTTCTTCCTAATATCTAATCTGAACCCACTGTCTTTCAGTTTGAAGCCATTCACCCTTGTCCTATCACTACATGCCATTATAAAAAGTCCCTCTCCATCTTTCTTGCAGCTTCCCTTCAGCTACAGAAAGGCTGCAATTAGGTCACCCCAAAGCTTTCTCTTCTGCAGGCTGAATACACCTGATTGTCTGGCCTTTCCTTGTAGGAGAGGTTCTCCATCCCTCTGATCATCTTCAAGGCCCTCCTCTGGAGTCACTCCAGCAGCTCCATGTCCTTCCTGTGCTGGCAGCCAGAGCTGATGCAGCCCTGCAGGTGGGGTCTCAGCAGAGCAGAGCAGAGGGGCAGAATCCCCTCCCTGGCCCTGCTGCCCACGCTGCTCTGGATGCAGCCCAGGACACGTTTGGCTCTCTGGGCTGGCAGTGCCCAGGGCTGCCTCATGTGCAGCCTCTCACCCATCAGCACCCCCAAGTCCTTCTGGGCAGGGCTGCTCCGGGGCTGTTCATCCCCAGCCTGTGCTGGTACCAGGGGTTGTCCCAATCCAGGTTCACAACCAGCACCTGGTCTTGTTAAACCTCATGAGATTCCCATGGGCCCACTCCTCAAGTTTGTCCAGGTCCCTCTGGATGGATCCCATCTTTCAGGTGTGTCCACACCACTCAACTTGGTTTCATCTGCAAGCATGCTGAGATTGCCTTTGTGTCATTAATGAAGAAATGAAATAACAGTGGTCCATAACAGACCCCTGAGGGACACCACTTGTCACTGATGGACATCAATACACTGAGCCATTGACCACTACCCTCTGGATGTGATCATCCAAACAATTCCTTATCCATCTAACAGTCCCCCCAAAGAAACCATGTGTCTTCAGTTTAGTGAGAAGGATGCTGTGGGGGACTGTGTCCAAGGCTTTTCAGAAGTCCAGAATAGATGTATGATAAAATACAAAGGAAACAGAACAGAAACAGATTTTCAAAAAGAAAACAAATCAACCTTCTTAATCTTTTGATTGAAAATTAATAATCTCCACTATTTTTTTCCTTTAGAAAAAGCTAAAACTAGATATTGAACAGTTCCTGAACCACAAATGCAAGGTTCAGTTTTGCAAGTGCTTGTTTGTGCACAGAGTTACTCGGAAGGATAGTCCTGAGTTCAAAGTGAAGTCTGTTTAATTATCAGTCTGAGTCAGTACTCAGGTGTTTAAAGTGTTTAACCAGGATTTCAAAATATAAGCTATGTTTCTTGAGGCTGTAAATCTGTAACCATGCATCTGTTCTTATTGAGAAAAAAAAAATCATAATATTTAGAGTTGATCAGGAGTACAAAAGCTGTCTCTACTTTCATCGTGCTAGAGTTAAAATGAGCTGGATTCAGAAATCTTCACAGTTCCTTTGTTTTCATTTCTGCAGATACGGAGGCAATCTAGCTTCACTGGCATTAATGTTTGCTGAAACTAAAAATAAAATTCAGAGAAGTATAATGTGCTAACAGTTTTAATCTATTAGAATATTTGTCACTGAAACAATGCCTTGTCACTTAGTAAACCAACAGCAATTAGACATCACAATTCAATTCATTCACATGGAGTAAGAAAATGTCCAAGAGAATGATTTTGCAGCATTGCAAAAATGTGTCAAAGTAAAATCAGAATTTCTAATTGGTCCTAATGCTAGATTTTTGGTTTAACTTCCATTGCTTTCAATCAGATTTAATATGTTCTCTCTTCCTGGAGTAAAGTCAGAATAACTTACTCTTTGGAAATTATTTACAATGGTAAGTAAGATAATTGGAATAACTAATTAAAGAAGCATCATGATAAAAACAAGCATGTAAATATAAAATAAATTTTAACAGAGGTTTCAAAATCCAAATTAGAAATGAATTACAACTTTTTTACCCTAACTATCTCATAATTGTGCAGAAACAGTTGAAATATTCAGATCAATATTGTGGTCTTTACAAGAAACTGCAGCATCACAGCAGGAAATCTCTGAAAATTGAGATCTCATAAAGAACAATCTAAAGATCACTTTGAGGGAAGAGCAATGATGGAAGTCATTGCTAGGAAGTCACTGCCATCACCTAGCAGGAAATACCATGCATGACACACAGAAACCATACGCATAGATTATGTTTCATTTAAAACAATAACAAAAGTTAAAGTAGGTAAGGAAAGATTTAGTCTTTTATTTAGATGGTGGGGTTTTTTTGTAAAGAATAGTTACTTTTCAAGGACTAGCAAGAATTCTTAATGAAAATTTTACTAAAACTTCTGAGACCAGGTTAGGGTTAGGACTAGGTTTAGGTTAGGGATAGGGAGAAAGCTGGTGACCTTAGAAAAGACTGCTACAAGACACCTTCCCAACTCAGAATTTCCCCGGGGCCTCAGTACATCCTGTGGCAGAATTTTCCTTCAAGACTTAGGATCAGTTAGGAGAACTATCCTCTTACCTCTTGGGAGGATATCTCTGGCAGGTGAGATCTGTTCGAGAAGCTTCCACTGACCTTGCAGCTCTTTGAGGAAGAGCTGGAAGAAGCTGCAGGAGGGGTTTCCACCTCCCTGGCTGGCAGCTGCATTAAGTAGTGGCTCTCACATTTGTCTCAATCTCTCACATTTGGCTCAATCCAAGTCTGCTTTGAGCTACTCTGCAGCCATGCCAGTGACTGGGATTGTGCCTTGCTGATATGGACTGCGACCCTGATTCATGGGATGACTTCCTGGCTTCCTGATGAGACTAAGCCCTTTTGTTGGTGGGGCCACAGCTTCTGCCTGTCATGTTGTCATAATTTTCTTCCAAATTCTCTTTTGCCTAACTGCCTTTATTGTTCCCTGAGAGACATGTGAGACCCATAGGAAGGGTGAGAAGATTGTGGAAGTGGGGGCTTCTGAGAGAATTCTCCCAATTGCCTTTTTCACAAGGGGCTTCTGCATGTCCCACTACAGAAGTGTCCACCCACGCTTAGGGTTAGGCTATAGGAAGAGCAAAAGATATGAGACCCATGAGAACAGTGGGGTTGTAAAGAGTTGGACAAGCCATAGCAGCACTCTGGCTTATCTGGGAACTCTCTCCCACCTACTATTTCCAACAATGGCTTCAGCATGTCGCTTGGCAGAAATCTCTGCCCAGATTTTTTTAGCACAAGGGCTAGATTTATGGACAGAGAGTAAGATATATTTTTTTGGACAAGTGTCAGAAGGCTTAGCTACACAGTGAGTAGCTGCTTTCCACATTTCTTAAAATTGTCAGAATGCATCCAGGGGAGGTTTTCTGTTTAAATTCATAGAAATTGTTCATTGAAAGGCTTAAGTGATGTGAGAGTTTCCAATTTGAAATAAATATTGAATTTTCTATATGAGTTAGAAAAATGCTCTCGAGGACCATTTTTATGATAATTATAATACTTCTGTAATATTCTAGTATTTTTATAGTATTTATGACATTTATATATTGATAGCTTTTATGAAAAATTGAATTTGCCATTTTGGCTTGGAAGAAAGTTCTTGTAGCAGTCATATGCTACTGTTCAGAATGCTTACTATTTACCCTTAAATATAGTTATGTGATTAAATCAACAGAATTGATTGAGAATTACATAAATATACTATAAGTAAGGTATAAATTTGTCTTCTCAGAGGGGAAAAAGAAAGAGCAAGTTACTGTGCATCAAAGAACATTGGAGTTCTTGGAGATGGGAAAATACATTGTAATGTATCTCTATTATTATTATCTCTATATTATCTCTAATAATGATTAAAATATTTTCATGAGAAAGATACCACTGAGATATATAGGGTTACATATAATACTACTGCACAAATAGGTTGATATCCAATACAGTATTGACACTATAATTTGATAAAACTGTTCAATAGTAACTTCAAGACTGAATGCATGTCTTCCCTGCTCTTCTTTTTTGCTGTGTTTATTTGTTTGGTTTAATTTGGTTTGTCTAGTTAGAATCTCTAGAATACAGTGATATGAGGTCTAGACTGAATGTAGGCATTAGGCAAGAAACCTTACAGGATATTTCAGCATTTCATTGTCACAGACATCTTTTCACTAAAAATCCTTTCTTTAGTATTTTTCCTTCTGAGAAGCTAAGAGGCCTCAGAGACAGAATGTAAACAATGGTTATCTGCTGCTGTGGGATGCAACAGGTCTATCTGTGATTGGCCATCTTGGATGTTTATAACTGATGGCCAATCAAGGACCGAGCTATCTCAGGCAGAGTCTGAGAGAGCTGCCTTTGTTATCATTCTTTTCTATTCTATTGTTAGCTTAGCTAGTTTCTGAGAAAACCTTTCCCTTCCATTTCTTTTTAGTATAGTTATAATGTAATATATATACATATCATAAAATAATAAATCAAGCCTTCTGATCATGGAGTCAACATTCTCGTCTCTCCCTTCACCTGAAAACCCCTGTGACCACGGTCACATTTCATTGTTTATTTTAATTTGAACTTAATTAATGTGAGATCTCAGGCGCTATAAAGACAATGAGTGCCATCTATAAATGCTAATATAAATCAATAAAGAGGAGAAGGTTACATGATTTATGTTGGAACTGAGCCACCATGTAATAACTGATGCTCGTTATGGCCTCAACAATGAATGGGAAATCAAAACATTAAATAGTGCAAGCAAGAAGACATCCTATTTTGCAGTGAGCTTAAGATACTCTACTCGTAATTCATTTTTATCCTATTATAAGGTAGGTTAAATCTTCCATTTAAATAGACCTCTTGCCTAAGAAAGGGGCTGCTGGAGTTTGCCCAATGTTTCCATGCCTTTGAGTTGTTGCCAGCTTTGCTTGAAAAATAACAAATGCAGTTGCCAAAAGCTACATGCAATAATATTACTGTTAAAAGAGTACTATAGGTACAAGTTTTAGGTATGTGCTGCTTTTCATATCTATAACAGAGTTTATTATGTTTTTAATACTTTATTTTCATTACCTTATATTAGTAAAATACAACTTCAGAATTGTTTTGCATATCTCTCTTGAAGAATAAAAACAAATAGTTCTACTTTTGAGCATTGATTGGCACATTAGGAAAACATTGAAAGAGTCTCTATGAGTAGGGCTGCATTGACACACTGAAAGCAGGTCTAACATTTCTTCAGAGATTTTATTTATTCTCCTAGTTTCTTCTAATTTTATTTATTCTCCTAATGTCAGCACACATTTTCAGATGAGAATTTACTCTTCCTATCATTTTCTTAATTACTGTATTTTAATTAATTTTGAAGATAAAAGATTTAAAGTCTTTTTTCTCCATACACAAGTTAGCTGAAAAAGAAGAAAAAAGGCAACTGGTGGAACTTCACTGTCTTGGGAAGTGTCCCTGTGTCAGGTGAACCATTCCTCTTTTCTATTATTTGAGTGCATTAAAATGAGATGTCCAAGTCCTCTGCAGATTCTGGAGTGACTGCAATTCAAGCTGTTTTGCATTCCAGAAGGCATTGTCATGGAGATTTATGAGCATGGGATCAAAGCAGACAAGAATGACACCTGTGGTAGAACTATACCTTTGTAAATGAGGGTGTTTTACATCAGTGCCCAGTCTTCTTACCAAATTTGACCCTTTTGAGTAAGAAAAAAATAATAATCACAGGGTGTTTAGAATAAAGGCAGGAGAGCTGTAGATTCCTAGAAGAGAAGATGTGTAGGTCAGTTTTTTGTGTTCGTACCTACCAGTCTGTCCAGTTCCTGAGGAAGCTCCCAGGGAGTCAGGTAGGTGCCAGTTTAATAGTCCAGGAGAACTGAGGTTACAAGATTGTGCAAGCCACCAGAATGATTAACAGTGTATACCATTAAAGTGAGACAGAGGTCGTGGAAATTTACCTAGATCAATACCCAATTCTTAACAAAGGTCAAAGGTATTAACAGGCTCCCCAGGGAAGTGATCAGAGCACCAGCCTGATAGAGTTCAATAAGCACTTGTACAGTGCTCTCAGGTACATGGTGTGATTCTTGTGACTGTCCTGTTCAGGTGGGGAGTTGGACTTTGATGACCCTTGTGGATGCCCTTCAACTCAGAATATTCTGTGATTCTATAGTCTTGCAATTTATGAAATCTGTGTAACTTTTTTGATAAAAGATTCTAATAATGGAAATTTGCCAAGAGCTTGCTTGCAGATACCTTGTCGTAAGAGTAAGCTCACATGATAGTTAAAATGTTTTTGCTTTTTTAAGATTTCATTTTTTGTCACAGTGTACTAGAGGTTATAATATAATTCTAGATATAGCAACTATATCTATATTGAGAACTGTTTCAATCTATACTGTAGATGAAAAAAAATACACTTTTTAATCTTTTCATTGGGTCAAATTTTCAAAGTTTTGTGGTCTTATAGCAATTTATTTTTACTTAACACAGTTTAGAGATATTTACTTTCCTCTTGAGAGAATTTTCCTCCATGATTAGTGTTCGGACTTATTTTGATATCCTTTTGGTAAAATGATTCTCTTTATTTAGACATGAGTGGAACTAACTCTTGACTCAGCTAAAATAAACTTTTGAAGGACAATAACCTCAATGCCACAAATTCAGTCCTACTTGTCTTTGGGTGGACATAGAAGCTCCTTGCCAGCTTTGTTGCACTTGTTCAAGATTGTCTAGTGAGAGTTTCAGAAAATTATCATCACATCTATGGAACTTCATTTCTTTACCAATTTCTGTGATTCTTCTGCTAATGTTGACTGCCTTCATCAAGGGTTGATGTGTTGATAGGTTTCAATACTGCATTTTGAGCTGCAGTGGAATCCGCCCTTGAAACAATAATGTTGAAGATACACGAAGGGTCTGACAATTATTTTCATTAGCCTAAGACTAATAGCTCAAGTCTGAGGTAGGATTTGAACTACAAGGTCTGAACAAACACTCCCACTCTCCCACCTATCAGTCTTCAAACTGTCTGCATAGATCCTGAGCTTTGAGGAGTGTGTTGACTAATAGTGCTTTATACAAATGACCTTTCATATGAAGGAGTTTAACAGGCTGTTGCCCTTCTAGAAATGCTTTTCTGCCTCTTTTAGCTTTTATTTTCCAGCATTCTTTCCTTTCCATGAATGAAAGGATAACTGTTTGGATATGTGAAATGATGATTTATTGTCAGGATCATTATAGTAGTGTTAAAAACAAATAACTCACCAACTGTCTGTTCTCTTAAACATGTGGTATCTGAGTGCTTCAGTGTTCTGTTCAAAGCAGAGACTTTATCTTTGTTCATACAATAAAAAGAGCCCCTTTACATTATTTACTTTAGTTTAGATTACTGTGTTTCCAACTGTCATAAGTATGTCAGAAACACAAGATTAAAACATTATATTTTACTTGCCAAAACAAGTAATAAAAGAATGAATGGGAAATATTCTAGGAATTAAAATATTTGACTTTTTGAATGTAGCTTTTTTAAAGCAACAAAAAGACAAAAAAATAGTGGAAGAATTAAGGGCAGCCTGTTCTCCCTTAGCAGAAAATGATACAGTATTTGTATTTCTGGCAAATTAATTGTAGTTTGCTCAGGCTTTCTATCCTCCTTTTTTTCTCTTGATCTGTGTGGGATGCTTTTTGTAGAATGTCCGGAGTTGGAAGGATGTGGGAAAGGATCACTGAAGTCTATTCCTGATCCTGCACAGAAAACCCCAGGAATCACACCATGTGCCATGTTTCAGGTTTTAGCTGATTGTGTTCAAAGGGTTTGTTTTCCTGCTATGTATTATGAACGACTTTGGAAGAAACACCTGGAAATGCTAATATTGTGTGGTGACAGCAAAATGCTAGAATAAAAGAGGGAAGAAGCTCGGTATCCTGGCAGTTCTGCCGTTCACCAAGTCTGTTATTTCTGTTCTGTCTTTATAATGGACATAAAATATGAGCTGGGAGTATGATGTCAATGCATCCACTTTCAATAATTGATATGATGAATAATCTCCACCTTCTGACACTTTCTGTATCTTCTCACATCTCAGGAAACTTCATTCATCAACCACATTTGAAATGTTTAAGTAATCTCAGTGATGTATGGAGCACTGAAACTCCCTTGTTAGAAATCTATGCTACTAACATTCTATCAAATTAAAAAGCCACTGAGCTCTTGTGCATAAAATTATCATAAATTATCTCTGAAGGTTCATTGCTGTTTGGAATGTTTAATTGCTCACTCAGCTGAACTTCAGCAGCTCAAGATTATTAATCAATTTGTCAGAAGGTTTCTCATAATGTCATCTTTTACACTGTGGTTATATGCAAGAAAAACCCATGTGCAAGACAGTTTTGTGCAGCAAGTCAAAAGTATCCATGCATACCTTTCACAATATTCATTTCATGACAGTATTTATATTTATGACAGTATTTTTCAGTTGTTGATTTCTCACAGAACATAGGAAAATTGTAATTACCTCAGTCTAATTTATCTGGATGGAAAACTAGATTCTCAAAAAGATATTTAAAAGTAAAATGGAGACAGATAATAAAATGGAACTCTTGAATCATTTAATCCTGGCCTACTGTTGATTGTCTTTGCTAGAGCAAATATTTTGCTAACTGCAGTAAAGATGTTTTGAAAATGCCATACCTTAAATGTACATGAACAACATCTTCAGCCAATTTTCTCACCACAGAATACATTTTTGCTTTAAATTAATTTTGCAGGAGAGAATTTGTCTTTGATGTACTAAACAAATTTATTTCATCTTAATTGAAACACATGTCCCATTATTTGCTTTGAATTTTTTTATCTATTTTAAAGGTAATAATTCATCCTTTTTATACAGTTTTCTTTCTTTTTTCACAAATGCAACTGTGTGTAAGACTTATGAGTGTGTTGATGGTAATGTTTATATTTGTAAATTTTTTTATCCAACAATGCTTTTAGGAGCAGCATAGAAGTAGAGGATTCTGCATTTCCTGTTCTAGAGAACTCAAAAGGGTTTTGGAGAAACATGTATAAGACTCTTGAAATCTTAAGCTGAAAAAGTTTCAAAATATAAAGACTGGAAAGATCATGGACATTATCCACTCTTGCTACTCCCTGAATGATCATCATATTATTTCCTATGCATGTGGAAAGATAGAGGGGGAAACCCAACATATAGTTAATAAGTGTCAAGTATCTGTTTGATACTGAGTATTTATGTAGTATATCACACCAAGGTATTTCTACCAAAAACTGAAAATGAAAGAAAATATCAGGTTAGTTTTTTTTGTCAAACTTCTTGCATAAAATTAATATATTGGAATGATAAATATTCTTGTGTGTCTAAAAAGTGGTTCAATTATCAGAAATTTGCTGTGAACTGGCATTAGTATGTTTTTCTTCATGTGTTTTTACTGTATTCCTTCAAAGCCTTTCCTAAAATTTATTATGTCCTTTAGCTGATGATAAAATGGGAAACAAAACAGAAGTAACAAATACATCACATACACTTTCTGACATCTGGGGTTATGAAAGCACATCACAACAAATGTAAAACAAATCCTTGGTACAATTTCATCACCATTACCTATCTCCATTACAACAAAATTTCTAACACCAAGAAATAAGGATTGTCATGATGTTTGGCTTTGATTCAACCCCAAAATGATATGCTGAAGATTGAGCATAAAATCTTCTGAAGAAATAGGAAGAGAAGCCAGATCTTCAGATTCCCAATAATATGTCTTAACACATGAATCCTTCCTTCATCACCCTGCTCAACAGTGATGCCTTACAGATGAACAACTGAGCTGTGATTAAATAGCTTATAGACTTTTCAGCATTTGTATCTTTTTTTTGATCTTTTCATTATACAAGTCTGCCATAGCATATATTAGCACTACAAAAATATAGGAATTAGAAATGCAGAGACAAACATGTTTAAAACGTACTATGTATGCAGCAGATCACAATTTCTGGAAACATTCAGTTCTGTAAGGTCTTTATAGTTCTTCCTTTATCCAACATCAATTTATCCTGTCATTGATTATCCTGTCATTGGATGTGAACATACTATTATGCATGATCCCAAACCTGCACAGACTTGGCTTAAAATACCTCAGAACCACTGAAAACAAGCTCGTCACTAAGAATTGAGGCTGTTACTGTTTCAATGAAAAAAGAAATTGAGGACCAGACAGGAGTTTTGTATATTACAAAGAAGGTTATGCATTTCTGGCCATGTAAGAGAAAATGAAAGTGGAGCTGTAATTAGCTCATCGATAAATCAATAGGATTGAATGATAACTAGCATAGTTTGGATGTCAAGAATCCAGAAGCTTATTATGTGTGTAATAAAATAAAGACCAAGACACATAAGTTAGTGTTCACAGCTTTACCTATGTCTGCTATTTTCTTCTCCTTTCACAACATCATCCCTCTTCTCATTTAATCACGAAAGCTAGATTAACTTCTTTTATCATTCAACCATTTAGAAAAACTCCCTGGTGATTGAATTTCTTTATCATTTATATCAACTTTGAGCCTGAACCAGAAATTCTAGTGATGTAGGTTTTAGTTCCCCCTTGCCCAGAGACAGGTATGTTACAAGTAAAGATTGTTAATGCAGATTTTGTCCTTCCATATGCCAGAACTCCTAAAGTAACACAGGAATGCATGCTTGCATATCAGAAAGTGTGTTAGCCTTTGATGTACTTCTTCCTCAGTACGACTCATTAATTTAATAGCTCGGAACACTCCATTATATTAGTCCAGCTATGACATGTTCTGTAGTGTACCTGCAAAAGGTTATTATGTAATGTTTACTTGAAAAAAAAGCTATATTTAAACATAAGAAGAATTAGAAATAGCATTCTGCTATCTTTTAACATGTAAAAATTTTATGGATCGTGAATTTGTGTACATGTGTACATTTTTGACATAAAAGAGATTATTTATTCTTGAAATGTAAATGCTGAATATCAAATTTTTATTTAGTCATTTATTTCACTGTCCATTTGAGTCAGTTATTATGGATTTGTCCCCATGTATGTCAGAAAGCAATGAATTTAATTAAAAAAGAATAAACAGTGATCACACAAAAATCAGTTTCAAATAACTCAGTTCTCAGTGTCTTTTGAGAAACTATGAATCAATGCATTCTCAGAAGATTCAGAAGAAATTAACTGTGGAGTTGATTTCTAAAGTTTGAACTTCTATGATCCCAGTGACCATTCCAGGCCCTCTTGGAAACTCAGTTTCAAGCAGTAGTTATTTTAGATGTCTAGATTTAACAGAGTTAGCAAATGACGTCTCCTATCATGCTCAAAGTGACTTGACGTAATAGTGAGTAGGCCTCTCAGTTGAATAAATATTACTGGTTTTTTTCCTCTACTGAGAGCCACTGCCCCGTTCTGTCCAGGACAGGGTTAATTTTTGCAGTTGCCAGCAGGGTCATGGCCAGGACCTGGAGTTACTCTTTATCACCTCATGTCATTTCCAGGGGTGGCAGGAACAGTCTCTTCTGTGAAAGAGGCTCCTGCTGGTGAGTAAGAGTGGTGCCAGTTCCAAGACGGCAGGAGTGTCTGGGTAACACCAGCTCCCACTGGAGGGAGCAGTGAGGAAAGCGTGGTGGTCCAGTAGTCTGTTGTTGGGGGTTTCCAGGATGGGCAAGTGTTTATTGTCTCATACCCTCTGTCATTAATATTGCTGCTATGTTTTTTTCTTATCACTATTTCCAGTCAATTGTTCTTATCTCCATCTCATGACCTTTACTTTTTGTGCTTCCAGTTCCTGAGGAGAAAGGTAAAGGCAAGAGAGAGGAGGAGAGGGAGATGAGTAGTGAGTGAGTTTCTGTGTGGTTTGAAATTTCACTGGGAACACTAAACTGAAGAGTACCATTCTTAAACCTTGACTGGCACTAAAGAAGTAGTACACCTTTTAAATCAAATTCCTAGTGCTTTTACACTATTGATTTTTCAAGCTTTTCCTGGAAACCTCTGACATACTAAGCTAAAATTCCTTCTTTACTTTATAATGCATTAAAGATATTCACAAAGAAACAAACTGCAGGAGTAAGTTGCTTAAACACACTGCATGGTAAGGATGAATTAACATGTCTTGAATACAAAAGACCAGATTCATTCAAATCTCCCTGGGTGACATAGGTTATCCAAAAAATGATACAAACATTGCTTCTCTTTTTGGGACAGGCATCTGTCAAACATTACCCTTCTAAAAGCTACAGGGACATTACTTCAGCCATTTCCCATTGACACATCTTTTCTCTTTCATTCCTTTGAAATGCTTTTAGCAGGTTAAAATGGTTATTACTTCATCAGATGTCCTTAGGAGGGAGGGTAGTTGAAAGAATTCTTTGCATATAGACGACTCCTACTGGGTAATAAATCTCATGCCTGAAAGCATGGTTCTTCTGAAGAATGCCCCTAATGATTTGCAAACCTCCTTCAGGAAGATGGTGATGTGAAGGGCGAGCAGACATAGGTAGTTTTATTGCCAACTGCACTCTACCCTGTCTGAAAACATTACAAACAGCAATGTTCATTTACATTATTAAAACCACAGGATTTATCTTTGTGTACTTCTATAATGGCTGTGCAGGCTACCCATACTTTTCTTGATAGCAGGTGGAGTAGTAGTCAGTCATTAATCATTAACATCAGGCTTCTTAGGCAGTTGGAGACATTTCCATTTTAAAAAATAAATATATTGAGTGGACTAGGTTCCTTCCAGAGTCTATGTTTCTTTTGAATAAGATATCCCAACAGGCAGGAATGAAGTGACAGATGGAAGTGCAGAGTTTCTCCATTCTGATCAGGTTCCATTTTGTTTATACCATCTAATTAGCAGGAACAGCATAGATGAATGATTGATTATGTCACCTTCATGGCTTCTGAAACTTCTCTCCTACATATCTGATAATAGTTCACACAAAGGTGGTTCATACCACCAGTAGTGGTGGTAATTCTATCCGTTGAGATCCCAAGCCATCAGAAAGTATAAGTAAACAACAGTGAACTTCATGCAAAACTAATTCTGATAAGAGTCCAACCAGTTGGAATTTATACCATAAAGCTGACGATAGCTGTCGAAATTGAATTAACATGATGGTTAAACAAAAAGACAGAGAGTCTGTGCATATTTGAATTCCAGCTTCCACAGCTAGAAAGAAAGAGTATTGTGCCAGTACCATTTTCTGCACAACTACCAGTGGCAGGCCTTCACCCTTGAACGATTTCTGATATAACCTACAGGTCTGCTGTTCTTTTCTTGCAGTTCGATGTGTTGCACCACCATAAAACTCTATTAGTAATGACCATATGGAATTTTTTGTGATCTCTGATATTCTCTACAAGCTCTCTAAACTCTACAGTGAATAAGAGATTAGATCCTATAAAATGCATAATTTCCTTAATTTTTTTTTTCAGTTACATTTCAATATTTTTGAGAGCAGAAAATTGGCCAGAAGTACTAGCTGGGCAAGTGCTCTGTTGAGTTGTTGACGTTGTTCCACATGATCAGAAATTAGTATGGAAAGACTCCAAGCTTTCCTCTGCTACCATGCCAGTTCAGTGGTACTTTCTTTGATTTTCCCAAGAAATGTTTTCTTTCAGTTAATGTTTATGATTGACTTCACGACCTAAGCAGTACAGATAATGTATTGAAATGTATTCTCCTTGGTTTTGGGTGTTGAGTCTAATTATGTCACCCATGAAAATAAACAATTTTGCTCATGTGGCAGAAATCAATTTTTTATCACTGCAATTCATAACTCCATTTCTTTCAGTTCAAGTTCATTAGGAACCAAATCAAAACAGAAATTCATGTTCATCAGGTTTCAGTTAGCTAAATTTTAAAAACATTGTATTTATCACGGAAATGTATCTATGTGCCAATGAAAGCTTCACAAAATACTACTTGTTTTATTACTTAAGGCATCATTTTGTTATTATTTTTGAACACTGCTGGAAAATTATGCTGTGTGAATCATTCAGTGTCTCACTGTGAGTGCATGTTGGTGGGTTTAGAGGAGAAGTTTATTACAGACACAATAGGCTTTATAATTTTAGGGGGAAAAATTACTGATTGTTACTCAAATATTACACACAAGAACACCAGTCAGTTTTATATGTCCATGTACGTATTTTAATATTATAAGAATTTTGTTTCCACTACCCTTTTCCCTAAAAAGGGCAATATTTGAAAGTGATTAGATTAATGTGTCTAGTAAAAGAAATTATTCCTTTACTTATGTACAGGGCAGAAATGGGCAAGCTTCTCTTACACATAAGTGCTCATACTTGATATCTCAGTCACTTTGGGAGAGACTTCTTTTTATGTTGGTACAGATAGACCTCTCTGTCTTGATAGTCTCAGTCTAATTATAAACTACAGAGCTGATGTAATTTGACACCCTGGATTTCAAATTTGTATTTTTTAGTTTATTTTTTAACAAAATAATAGAAGAGGAGAATGGGAAGCTCAATCACTGATGTGCTTGATCACTGGCACACTGGAATAATATAGAGCAAAATAAAGTTCTAGAACTGTAAAAATAGCTATCTTCACCACTAAGTAATTAATTTTTAAGTGATCTGAAGTTATGATTATATTTATAAGCCTTGACATTTCTTACAGCTGGTTTTTATAGCACTTTATATACCCAAGAAAGATATCCAACTGAAGATGACTGTCAAAAAAAGATGAGCAAAAGGGAAATAATTGTATTCAGTTTAAATTTCTTCTACTATTAGCTAAAGAAATAATTTCTTTAAGACAATTTTAGACTTTCTTTATTTTCAGCTTCTAATCAGACTGCCTATATCACATGGCTAATTTCTTCAATTTGTATCAAGGAAAACAAGTCCTTGGGAAAGAACTGCAGAAGTGCAGTAACAGTCCAAGGCATCTGCAGTGGGTAGATGGAAAGAGATATTGAAACATGAAAGTCCTTAAAAATAAAACTTTCAGTTTAATACAACATAATGTGGCAGCCCATAAATATATTGAACTTGATGAGGTAACCAGAACCTCTTATGTGTTCTCTATTAACACATGAGACAAGCATGGTGTGAAAAAGGCCAGAAAGAAGAAATGGTTTAAGAATGAATTAAGAAATGTGTTTTTTCAAAATGTATAGGTAATATGTAAATAAGGGTAGAATTATGATGATAACTGCTGCTGGATCAAACCTCTCTAAATGCAGTATCCTGACTTGGAGCACATGCCAATGAAAAGCACATTGCAGCCAATGACAATAATAGTGTCAGAAAAAAAGGCTACACGTTAATCATCAGTTTTAGGAAAGTTACAGAGAATTTTAGTTTTCATTATTTATTTTTTTTATTTTTTATTTCAAGTCAACAATTTGTTTTATTAATATTTTCACCTGTAGATTGGATCCATCTTTGTATTAGATTTAATGATTTACAATTTTGTTTTCAAATATCATAATAGCACTGTAAGAATTACAAGATAATTTAGATTACAGAAAAGAAGACTTCTGACATCTATCTTTCCCCATTATATTAAATTTATTTAACGCATAGATGTAGTGAAGTTGTAGGTGAAGTTTTAGGTCTAAATTAGGAAACGGGGCTTCTTCTTTGATCTTTTTTCCTCAAGTAGAAATTTTAAAAATCGCAAATTTTTCTCCTGGGCACAATTAAATTCAAAGTATGCTGCCTTTTTACAACTGTGAGTAAACTTTTAAGCTTGACAGAAAAAGTCATTGCTCCATCCATTTTAGTGCTTTACTTATAAATAGTAAAGTGCATGTTAATTCTGGGTTTTTTAGTATCACAAAGTGCATAGAGATGTAATGAAAACAAAAGACTTCTGAATGTTGTTTGAGCTGCCCATTGATTTACAGCTATGTACTTACTATCTATATTGTTTTACTGTTGCCTTCATCTGACTGATTCCTCCAGGCACAGCCCCAACATAAATATTAACTGCATTAACAGGTTATTACTGTTTTTAAGGGATAAAGTGATAGTGATGAGAAGTAATAGATGTCTAGGCACAATGCATTCTACTGGGAAGTCTGATATTTAATGGTGAAATTCAGCTACCTCAATGCTGAAAGACAACAGCTGAAAACACTTTAAACAGGAATTGAAGATGAGACATAACTGAAAGAATGGACAGAACTACAGGCCAAACAATTGTACTGTTCTTCTGTTCTACCAAAATAAAGCAGCCTATTAGATTTTATTGCCATTGTGGTATTCCCTTTGTAGGCCTGAAAGATAAAAGGCTTCTGGCAATTAAGTCTCTTTTTATCAATTTGATATAACATTTCTTAATAGGGATATGCTATTGATAAATTACACTTTATATATATTCTCCCTATAAAAATTACAAAAATTCCATTACTTAATAATTTGACTTTTACATATATTTGGGTAAGAAGGTGGAGGTTTTTTGTTTCTTGCTATCAGTTTTTGAAAAAGACTTTAACAAATGTCAGTCTGAATTCCTCCTGAAAATACTTTCATTTTGTAGCTTGCACAAGCAGAAGAAAAACAGGAAGCTTCAGGGGTATAGATATAACTGCTAAAAAATTAGTACAGGCTAAGCGTAAACTAATTATATTCAGAGTGAAAAGTAGTTATAGGACTGAGGCAGAATTTCTTAAGAACTTAATTACTGACTTCTGAGGTTTTCCAACAGCACAGATTGACAAACCTGTGTAGAGGTTTCTCAGATAATTGAAGAGTTTGAACAAGACAGAAAATGGCCTGGGCTTTCCTTTTGTATTTTGAAATCAAGTTTTCACTCAAAGAATCAATAACTTTGGTAAACCCAGGAAAAAATAAAGCCCTATGAAACTGGTTCTCTGCTATCAACTGTCAGCTGAGTGTTGGCTGGTTAGTTGTTTTGTTATCTGATCAGTAACTTCATGACAGGAGATAAAACCTCTATTCTTCACCACTAGAAAAAGGCTTCTATTTTTTAGTTGCTGTGGAAAGACAAAGTAGGATTTATCTTACCTAAGTTTAGCCTTCACAAAATGTCAGAATTGCAAATATATCTTCATTAAGCTAAGGTCAGACATACCAGTAAATACTTTGTATGAGTTCTTGGCACAAAGCATTTAGTGACTCAGCTGCAGCAACACTATTGATAGAAGAATCACAGAATTATCTACTCTGAATTTGGGCCTGGCTGCCCTAAGTATCCAGCTGCTAGATGAAGTTTACATTAATAAAATATTTGTCCCTACCCAAGAGCATTCTGAGTGTCCTGTGTAAAGAACTCTGGAAAAATGAAAAGTAGATTTGTTCCTAGCAGGCAGGAAGGAAGTTGTCAGGCAGGAAGAGGATATGGACCTGTTTGCATGCAAGGGTCAGTATTTGGTTGCTGGATATTTCCTCCCTGTCCACACGACAAGAAAACCCTCAGTTTCCTGCACTGGACAAATGGCAGGAAAGGGTGTGAGAGTTATTGAATGACATTATCATCTTATAGCTTCATCAGTGAGGAAGGCTGCTTACTAAAACTGAGAAGCAAAGAACTGAATTTCTAGACCAGATATAAGCAACTGAAATTGTTGAGGGGTTCTTACTTAATTTCATTAAATGAATTTAGTTAACATGCTGTGCCATTCTTTTCCATAAGTTCATTAGTATTTTCCATCTTTTTATTCATCAAATGACTTAAACTGTGTATGGAATATACCTGAAGAATTGGAAATATCTACAGAAACAAACCTTAATGACTCTATTTCAAGCAGGACTTGAAAGACTTCAAAAGCTAGCATTTTTAAGGAGCAGCTTCTTTGGTACTCATTTGTTTGTTGCTTTTGGATTTTTTTAAACTAAAACTGGTAAGACATTGAAGACTGGCAAACATCTGCTCCATCAGATTATGTACAGGGCAGAAATGCTTGTGTGATCATAGAGTTCACCAGCCAATAAATAAAACCTGACCCTGGAAATATTCAATCTCATGTTAAATACAAACTTGACTCATTCTACTCAGGCCAGAGAGGTTATTTGGGCAAGACAATTTTTTGACCTAAACCTGTTAAGTTTAGTGATTAAGCTATCCCTCATGATTAATTTATTTGTGAATTTTTTTTTTTTGCAGAATTTGGTTCACAGTCCTTTTGTTTACCCTTTTCTGAAACCTTATCCTTTTCCACATACTTACTAAAAAAACACATTCAGCTGTAGATACAAACTCAAAATTTTACAGAATAGGTTTGTAGAACAAATCAGCAGAGCCCCAAACTAGTCCAGGTCTATTACTTTATTCTAGGCTTTCTAAACACACCATATATGAGTGGTGGGAATATATATGGAACATGAAGTTATACATCTGATTTGAATTGCTGCATGCAAAAGACTGTGCAAGCTAGTATCTATTTTATAGCATTTAATTAAAAAAAAATATAACTTAATAGAACAATTTCTGTGTGCTACTGGAGAGACATTTGTGCTTACTGAGTGCTAGATTTGAAATTCTGTATGGATTGGCTGTGGGACACAGCACAGTAAATTCCATAAATGCATTTTTTTCACACACACATGTGCACACATACGTGTATTTATTGCATTAATCTACATAATGGCAAACAGACTTCAGAAAATTATAGGAGGGATCATTCATCTATAGCAGATGAGGCACAGCAAAAACATGATGAATTGGTTTGTAGGCCCTGAACTGCAGGGACATAAATAAAGTATCCTCTGGGCTACACTGGGGATCCACTTCAAAAAATGGAAAAAAAAGAGAAAAAGATGATGGAACAAAATTTATTCCTTTCTTTGTTGTTTGGTGCAGAGTTTTCTTTGACATGTACCATTTAACTGAGAAATGTTCCTGTGCAGTCATAACTTTTAATGTGTACAGTATGATAAACATTGCATTTGGACCACTTCATCACTTCCACCACTACTGCAATAATAAACAAGTTTTCTTCAGTTATTTTATAGTAATTAGTCTAATGTCACATGCAGTTTACTTTTACATATAGGGCAAATATAATTTATATTCCTAGAGAATCTTAAATATTGATAACATGATGTATGATGGAGTTATTTCACTGGATAATATTAAGAAGATATCTGTGTCCTTTTTTATTATCAATGCCATTGTATGATATCATGGCCCTTTATGCCACAAGCACACTAGGCAAGCCAGTTAATAAGAATTTAATTTATGGCACAAATCTTTCACAGCATAGAAATTCCCTGAACCTCATCACACTTAACTGCTATATTCAGGATAAATTAACTGTGTCCTTAGATTAATAAACAGAAAACTCTATGTAAATTAGATATATATTACTATCTATGAGAATGCAATAGCACAGGTGTTCTTTCATTCAGGTGTAAATCCCCATGGAGAGAATTAATCCTGAAGACCTTCAGAGAAAAGAGAGAACCTGAGAATGGAAGGAGAACTCTCTTCCTCTTTTACTTACCATCTTAAGTCATATCACAGCCATATTTCCTCCCCACCCTCACAAATCCAGTGGATAAACAGAAGATCTGGTATATCAAAGAGGCAGTAGCTGAACACAATCATTGCAGCTTTAAACTTGCACATGCTTCCTTTTGATGCTGATAGCCTTCAAAGCTTCAGAGAGAGGCACAATGTTATCTTGACTGCTACTCTGAAAATTTAACGTGGCTTTTTCATACTGGCTTGATAGGAAAGAGTATAGCAGGTGTGAAAAAGAATCTTCCCAATCAAAATCAAGGTAATCCCTGCAGCAAGCCCTGAATCTTTGGAAACCAACATAATTCACATCAATTTTGTGTTCTGACTCAAGTAGGGAGGTAACTGTGTCTTCTCAGACTAAGCTGTGATCACAGTGATTATGTGAACTCTTCCTGGGGCCTAAGGACAATGACTAAGAAGGAAAAGCATACAAACAAGCAAACCAAAACATCTTTAAAGCAGAAAAGATTGACATGTAATGACATAGTCTGAAGAGAACAATACCATCACGACAACTAGAAAGAGAAGAGAGTCAACCACATTACAGAACAAATTTGCAGACCAGAAGAGGAAAAACTTGGCCTTCTGGAAAAAAATGTAAAACTCCCCAGGAAATGAGTAATTCATGGCTCCTTTTTTTCCAGGGTAGTACCTTGAACTTTATGAACCTCATATTGTTAGAGCTGTGAGCAAAATCTTGAGCTTATCAAGTGTTAACATCACAACATGTTAATACTGATTACTGAAAAAAAAAGGTACAGCAGTGAAAAAGCCCAGTTTTCTTCATAATGCGACCACTCATTAGTTAAGTAAAATGTTTTGTGCTTTCAATTTGCTTTCCCACAAAAACTAAGTTCTCCTCATTTACTCTGTCCTTTTCTTCATAAAGCATCTAAATATTTCTATTCTGATAATGAAGAAACTGGGAAACAGAGACTTCTTCTACAGAAGTACAGTCATTTTGAATGTTGCAAACTAGGCTGAGAACCCAAGCTCCCTCATTTCTAGTAAAACAGTGTATCCAGTGGACCACATTTCTTCCTATAGCTGACACTGTGCACAGCTGCTATACAATGTCAGTTGGGGTTTTATTTTTCATTCGTTTGCACGCCATCTGTCCTGTGAGTAAAAAACAAGAAGCTATTTAAACATTCCTCTCCACTGATCTCTTTCCTTCCTTCCGTCCGCCAATAGGCTGGGGAGCAGAATGGTTTTGTAAATTACAGTTTACATAGATACATGGATATACATATAGCTGAAGACAATGCCACCTAAGAGTCCCACAACAACTTTAAAAAGAATGCTTTTTTCACCTTTTCCCAGAAAAATACTTTCAGGTTAGGAAAACAATAATGACATTCCTAATCTCCTGAGTAGGGAAGTTATTGAAGCCATTACATAATATCACATTGTTATATATGTACTCATGGAACATGTCCCTTTCTTTTTCTTCCCATACCCTCTCCTCCTCTTTTTCCTCCCTCGCTCCCTATTTATGTGTGCATGTCTCTCTCCATTACTGTTCTTCTCCCTCTTGGTAACCACATTTACTTTTTTGAGTCAATGAACTGCACATAATATTTGCAAAACAGCTATTGAATCACATATATCTGTCCCCTTGCCACTGCAGCATATACCTGTAATCCCCAGGTAGCAAATATATCGGGTATTATAAAGAAGCTGAGCTTAATCTTGGGCCTTAGTCAGACAAGCCCTGACCATTCTTATTATGACAATTTGTATATTATCACACCTGTCTGCATGTCTTCTATTCCTGAAGAAGATTTAGGAATGAAGATGTTGATAAAGGAGATATATGCCCATGCCTTAGCATAGCCATCAGAGAAAATAGTTAAGATGACACAGGCTCAGCTGTGGATACATGCTGCTTTTTGCTAAATCTTCCATAGGGCTGTAAGTTAAAGCAAAAAACAGAGCAGTCATCTGTGGGTAAAATCTTACAGTAGTGCAGAAAGATCTGCCAAAGCCCATCTGTTGAAGCTCTTCATCATATGCTTTGGGTTTATGCTTCCTCCTGCTGTGCACAGGCAGCTCTCAGAAGATTGAGGGAAAGCCAAGGACACCACCAGGCAGGTGCAAGGTACAAATCTGGATGAACACTAAATGTGCATTGGGCACAGCCTAGTGTATTGCAGGAGCAGGGCTTTCAAAATTTTCAGGTACTCAGTGAGTACTTTAAAGAGTAGGGGTAGATGGGTGCAGCCAAAAGGAAAATGGTTACAGTTGAGTATTCCTAGAGAGACTATGAGGGTGCTCTAACCCATTGATACTGGACATCTCTTGGGAGCTATTGACATAGGAGATTTCCCTTTGTTTTAGCAAGATAATAAGTTTTCAGTACGTCCTTGTCCAAAAACTGTCTTCTACTTTTTAACTTGATCCCTGCTTTTTATTGAAAATATGCAGCTTTTGCTGGATACCTGGAAAAAACTGGTTTTCTACAAGCATTTAGGTTTAAAATGAGTTTGTGCTTACATTTAAAGGGGAGAAAAAGGTTTCTACTTGTGCTGAGTATGTTTAAATTTGTCATCTTCTAAAAGACATTTATGTCGTATGCTCAAAAAACCTGTTATCGATCTATGCTCGATAGAGGTTTACATTACCAGTGACTGATTTTCAGGAAGCTGAACCCCTGCAGCTTCTATTGACTTTAACTGTCTCTCTGACTAGTCAGAAGTCCTGTATACTCTACTCCTATGATATATTAGACCAGTGTATTTATAAAATTGGTCTTGTCATAGGCAGGAAAATAATAAGTCATGCTCCTTGCTACATATCAAACCCTCATGACTCTTGATTTCCCTTAGGAATCATGTAGTTCATGTTAACAGTTCTCACATATTCTTTGGCAGTGGGAATATGGAGTACCTCTTTAGTCTTCTGAGTTCTAGCTTTTTTCTTCATTAAGGGGAAAGAGACCTTCTGGTTTTCTTCAAATATAGCATGATGTACATCAAACATATCTTTCAGGTATTGGTGTCAAACCCCCAGTACTAACAGGCAATGTAATTAGTATTGCTGTGAATTATCAGAAGATATCGGTTATTCCAGTTTATCACATTCACTTTTAACTGACTGTGTGATGTGCTGAATCTAAGAGAAATACCTGTTGTTAGTTGTTATGCAAACATTTTTTTTACCTTTTGAACACATACTTTATTGTAATGTCCAATATCTAGGTTCAGATTTCTTCTGGCAAGCAGCTCCAATTTATTAAAATAGAAACACTGCATATGATGAGAACTTTTCAGAACTTGTAAAACATTTTGTAATTTTTTTCTGGCTTTTACAAATACTTTTAGTTGTGAACAGCAACCACCATGAACATTTAAAGGAAAGTAAATCTTTTTGGTTTTTTTGGATATTTTTCACAGTACATTCTCCAACAACTTTATCTTCACAAAGTTATGTCAATACCTTCAGCCAAAACATAAGGCTTTCATCCAATTTGTATGCTGATCTCCAAAGAGAAAATTTTTGGCTGACAGGGAAGAGGATTTAGGCTCTCCAAACTTTGCTTGTCTGGAAAATTGTACTATAGGGAAACAGTCTAGACAAGCAAACCCCTCTTGCCAGGACTGATTTTTCTTCCCAGGCTCTACATGTGGTCTTTTCTCTATTTCCCATTTTTGAGTATTTAATTTTTCTTTCGTGTCAAGTGACTATGTGTAATTTTTTTTGTCCATCTCCATCTTTCTCTGAGTATGGCATCTGGGAGACCATGACTTGTGCTATCAATCTCACTTTTTGAGAGCTTTTTACAATATACTTAATCCTTTTCTTTCATTTCTAGATTAAATGGGCAAATTTGTGCTTCATCTCCTTCAAGGGTGAATATACTGCAGAGGAAACCTCCCAAGATAAATTATAACTGAATCATTTCAGCTTAGCTGCTAGAGGTTTGGGTGGTCCTGTGGTTTGCAGGTCAAGATATTAGCACATCCTCAGCATGATAAGAGATGCACAAACAGCTACACCCATTCTGTCAAGGGATGATTCATTTTACAGAGGGGAGGGGATGTTTCCGTAGCTGTCCTGCTGAGGGGATGTACAACAGAAAAGCCTATTTAATCACTCACCATGGGCACTTCCATGGAAGTCCTAAGAGTGGAAGTTTCAGGAGGGACATCTGAATCAGTGTGTCCCCTGGCTGCCCTGCCTACATCCCTTTGCACTTGATGCTCTTTGGGGCCTGTGCTAGCACTTTCTAGTCTCTCAGGGTTATGGGTTGTAAGGGATTTCTGCTGCTGAAGGCCTTCTCAGGGAAAGCTCCTTTCACTTCCAGCTCTCAGATGTTTGGCACAATCCCAAGAAGAGTATGGTTCCCCTGCTAATTAGTGGATGTTCAGATATTACATGTCCTGTTTACTGTGTGCCCAATTCTTGATGAACCAATGAATACAAATGATGGCAAAAATACAGTGGAGATGTGACAAGGATAATTCCCTTGATGAAGACTTGACAGATATGTAAAGAACTTAAAACCATGAAATTTAAAATAATTAGGCTCTTTGATTAAACAAACAATCAATCAAATTGCTCTTTTATTTTGTTGTTCTTATTTTTTCAAAAATAGCACTTTTGAAACAGCAGCTTGTTCGGGGTGTCGTAGCCCTACCAATAGCATACATCAAAGAGTGTTTCAATAGGGCTAGTTAGTGCAATATTGCAATTGAAAGGCCAGAAATTTTAAAGACTGACAAAGAAATTATCATTAAAAAGCACAATGACACTTAGGCTACCAACAAATTTCAAGGTGACAGTGTCAAATCTTTACCTTCTTCCAGCTCTTTGTTTTTCTGTTCATTCCACATCACAGACCCACTATGGCAATATTGAATGAGTTAAGTCAGAGCTCATACAGACGTGAATGAGCTACAATCTACAGCTTGTGGGTCATCTGCCCTCTAAATCCCATGATCTGCTTTTAAACATAGATAAATAGAGGAGAGAAAAACTGAGGACTATTCACTTGTAACAGCATTCCTTCCATTACAAGGGCAAACGTAGAGATAGAATCAACACTGCTTTTAGAAGGCACAGAATGTTATTAACTTTTATTGCTAACTTTTGGGTCACTGCTGGAAAAAGTAGTGACTAGGTCATTAATTTATAATTTTGGCAGAGACTTCTGGGGCTATTGTCTATGTTAACTGTGACCTGTGGCTTCTGTTCTCTTCACAGTGAGTCTCCCACAAAAGGAAAGTTGTGACTGTGAGGAATCTGCCTAGGAGCCATGAGTCTTTAGAGGTAAGTCTTCCTTTGTATACTTTTATAAGGAAAGCTGAAAATCTGGTCCCTTAACAAAAGCTCCATCCTGTTCTAAAGCAATTTCTTAGGCACACAGACTGTGTGTGAAGCTGACTCAAGTTTCAGTGATTTTTTTTTCTTGCTGAAAAATAAACAAACTTTAGGATCAGCATTTAGGATCAGGTTGCTGATCTCAAAGCAACTATTCATTTTCATTTTGAAAATTCTCTATTTTACTTTGTTAAATTTTATACTTGAAATGTTTGTGCAACTGATTTCTAAAATGAAAAAGGAAATCACAGCCTCTGTGATCACAGAAAGTGTGGAGGGTTCAGAGCAAAAATACTGTATGAAATGGGAGAAATACTTTGACTCAGAGAGCCATTTCACCAACTCCATAGTTCTCAAAAAAGACAAACCTATCAATGGAGGAGCCATGAACTTTCACATTTAGCACAAAAACAAAGGGTGTCATTTTTTCATGCTGTGTAAACGGCATAGAAAAAGGTAGGGAAGGGATACAACTACTACCATAATGATGTTTATAGCAGAAAACCTTTGCAACTTTATGATCAGACACACAGGTAACAAAGATAATTCAGTCAGCTCTTTGGCTGTGAACTTTAACCAAGTCTTGTGTGATCAGAGCTAGGATTTGAATCTCGCCACTGAGAGAGTGCAGACAAGATACAATCTGTTTCTAGTGTTAGTGATTTCTGATTAGGTTACATTATTGTGATCCCTGTAGGACCAAGTTTTCACACCTGACTAGATCTGACAGTCTTCCAGGCAGACCATATATCCCTCAAGAGAAAGAGGCAGCCTTGTGGCTATGACAAAGCAGTACTGCCCTAGGGGAGTTCTGCAGATCCAGATCCAGAGAAAGTTATGTGTTCAGCCAGGGATATACTGTTCCTGGGATGGGATGAAACTGCTTATTGCTTTAGTGCCAAGTCTATTGAAAATAGTGTAAAAGTTAGTATAATTGAAGAAACAGTACTCTTCTGATATGTACTCTCCTTCCTTGAGTCATTTTTTGTTTTGGAAGCTCATTTGCTTCCCATTTTGGCTTTCTACTGTCTTTGCACTACCTGCATGGGTAGTGACTAGAGCATGTCCTCACTGTTTTCTTATGCCCATGTCAGATTTTATAGCCACTAGTTAAAAAACTGCAAAGAAGTGTTAAAAAAATTATTAAACATAAGAGGAAATCCTTATTCCTGTGAATGAACAGGGAGGATGAAAAACAGATCTCTCCACTATGACCATTTTTCCCACTGGAATCTTCAGAGATTTCTTCAGAGACCTGTGGTTTTTGGAAGCACAAATCTTTCTTGGTCAACTTGAATTGACAAAATTCTATGTAAAAAATCTCAGATAATTATAAAAATGTGACTGTGTTGTAGCACTAAGCATTTCTAAAACAATGTTCACTAGTTCTGACAGTGTTTTCATCTCTAAATGCTGGGCGTGCTTTCAGGGCAAAGTAGAGTAAGCAAGGCTATAGCCTGCAGGGGCTGCTGTCATGCAAGAATAATTATACTAGGATGGAACAAACAATCAAACTGTAAGGACAGATGTTGTTTGGTTTTGTTTTATGTTAAGGGCTAAGTTTATGTTCCACATTAACAGAAACAGTATCTTTTTGTGGAAGTCTTGGGATACTTTCCAGAACTGATTAAGAACTAAGGCATATACTTTTCAACATGTTGGGATCTCCTATCTGAGAGGATGTCCTGTTTACATTTTGTGCTTTAGCTAAGTAAGTATGCTGCATAAGTGCTCCAGAAATGAGGTGAAATATAAGAGGGAAAGATGGCTCAAAATGGATTTTCACACAGGTTTGAAAAATGACACTTGCATGACCTCTGTCATCAAACCATTTGGGATTAGTCCTACAAAGGTATATTTTTAATGAGAATAGGCACTCAGAAGGCATAGACCTTGACATGCATGGAATGTATTTCAGGGGTTTTAAAACTTTTTTCTTCCTCTTTTTGGAAAGAAAATAAAGAGCAGCTGATAATGTGGCTCATAGCCAGTCTCATTTTATGAAATGACCTGTGTAGGTAACCAAACACTGATAAATCTAAAACTAGCATAAAGCAGCATTTAGGAATTACAAAACTAATACAGCAAAAGCAATAGCTGCTCATTTTTACCAGCCCTTTATCATTTAAAGTCTTTATGAGAATGGCAGTATACTACACAGTACTTACACTATATTACATGAAAGGCAACAGAAAATCAAATTCACTTTTTTAAGGTTGAAATTAATTTTTTTTTGCATGGGACTGGCTTTTTTTTTTCTTTGGTGGAGGACTGAAACTTGAAATAGGAAGACAAAGTGGCAAATTCCAAAACCAAAATAATTTCAATTTTAAACACTGGAAAAGCATAGCAGACTAATGGGAAACTACCTAAAGGAATATAATAGTAAATATCATATGTAGTGCTTCTGCACACCCACAGCTTAACTGCTGTCAAGTTTTGGTACAATTCCAGGAAAAAGAAAAAATTTAAGGCACAGTTTGATAAAGTGTTAATTTTTAAATGTGTATAGGGAGTTTTTCAACCCTGTCCAAAGGATACTGATGGGCACACTTCTGTTCTCACTGTGACCTCCTGAAGCTAACTAAAATTAACAAATCTTCATTTCACCAGCCGGGACTAACCCTCTCTCTCTGTATATAGATAGATAGATAGATGCAAATCTTTTAAAAATTCTTTATATTAGGAATGATATCGAGGGCCAAAGGCTGAAATTGTTATCCATCTGGGTTTCCTCTTGACCTGATGCTTCTTGCATTCACTTTAGTAGTGTAGTATCTTAAAAGTCCTTGTGTACAATTGCATGCAAAATGAAGTCCATTAACATGAAACAGTTTGAGGTCTGAATAATATGAAAAAAAGACTTTTCCTGGGAATTTGCCCAAAAGAATAGGTGATGGAACTGCTTCAAATAATAACTTCAGTGTATCTATTATAGACAAAGAACCCTTCTGACATGAGATTCACATTTATTTCTAATAAAAAATTTTAGAAATCGTGATCTCTCTCTCTGAGCCTTTATGTGGAACTTATCATCTCTGCTTCTGAGAAAATGAGAATAGTTCATTGTATATACTATGAGGTCTGCCAGTGTTATCTCTGAAATATGGGAACTAGTGGTGTAATAAAATGTACTGCAGAACTCTGAAAGCCCTTGATTCTATATTTACATCTCTGAACAAGCTCACTTTGACTCATAGCTCCTTAATTAGAGGCATAGTCGTTTTTCTTTTCTGTAGGGCATTTTTTTACCCTCACAATACAAGCATACATTTGGTAACTAATACCAGCAATTAGCCTCATCTGCTATGTAAATGAGTGTAATTGCAATTAAATACTTTAGTGGGCCCGAAGGGAAAACATGCAATCATTACAAAGTAAGTAGGAGTACATGGTAAAAGGACTTTTAGGAATGCTAGAAGTGGTTTTTTTCCCTGTGGTGTCTATGGTCCTTTCCATTATTATTTATTTCTTCAGGAGTTTAGAACCTGGTTCAAAGGATAATTTTGCTCTCTTTCATTGAGAGCTGTGAAAACTGCAGAAGAATGACATATTTTATGAAGAAAAGAGAAATTATCTCCAGGGTGTTCACAGGATTTTGTGGTGAACATCTGAGCATCACAAAACAGGATACCAAAACAACAGTGGAAAGTTCCTGGATTGGGTTTATTGTCAAAGATTTGTTGAAATCAATGGCTGTGACAGTTTTACACTAACTAAATAACTGTGTCACTGAATATGTCTAGATTATTCTCTGTCTTCCAAAAGAGCTGTCACTAGCATACTGTAGGCAGCCTGTCTGGATGGTATTTGATGGTATACTAAACACAGCATAGATATACCAGCATCATGCTGCTGAGCTTGGCCTCAGTGTTTGAACAAACTGCAAATCTAATTTTGAGCATGTCCTCCTAAAAGCTAATAGTGATGCGTTGTCAGATATAACTCAATAGTATAATTATGATTCACAATTCTCATTTGCATAAGGTTTATAAGTAATTTTGCTTCTTTGTCAATAAGTTTCCAGTGCAAAATCTGCCCTTTGAAGTTTAATTATATTTCTCTAATTTCTTCCATTAGTTCATGGAAGGTAACATAACTATGTGTTAAACCTGGGTTGCCTGAAATTTCCTAAAGACTTGCGGTGAAGCATATGTATTTATTGTGTGCAAATATCTGGAGAGTGGAGGAAGCCTAACCAGAACACTACAGAAATGATTCATCTCCTAAGCAGTGTTTCACTGCCCTTTCTTATAGACCATCACTGAGTTACTCATTCTGGCATTAAAAGTTCTAAGGGTACCCAGAGATATTTCCATGAGCTTTAATTTTATCACTGCATTTATAAAAGAAAATTAAAATTTTGCTAATAAGACATTCTGAGCTGCTATTTTGTTAATAAATTATTTTATATGTTAAATTTTCACCAAATTTAAGCATTGTAGATGTTTATCCTTATTGCATCTTGAAAAGATGACTGGGAAGGAGTTACAACTCATTTTTATCTTAAAAATATCATACACAATAAATATATTCATGGCCTGAAATCGCTTTTTTTTCCCTTTTCCTTTTTTTTTTAATAAGCCATTATTCCTTGATTTAAATAAAGGTCTGTATTTCTGATTTAGGACATCTGTTAGGAAGCACCAAGGGCAGGTGTTGCTCCCTAGGGGAGGGTGGCCAGGAGCCCAGGATGACAGCAAGGCCAGCAGAGGCAGCAGCCTCAATGACAAGGGTCTGTCCAAGAGCAGCAGAGTGAGGGAAGCACTCAGGGACCAAGTATGACAAGTTCACTGTGCTGAGGCATGCCTGAGGTCAGGATCAGAATCCACATGCACAGGGTGCAGATTGGTGGCTACAGCGCAGTCCTGTCATGGACCACGTTCGACAACGCATGCTTGGATCCATCTGCAGCCCAATGGGGTAGGAACTCCTGCTGCAGCTTCTTCCAGCTGGCTCTCAAAGATCTTCAAGGCCAACTGGGACTTCTGAGACAGATCTTCTTTCAGAAAGCTGACCTGGAGGGCACTAACTGCACTCCCAGGAAGGTTTTGGCTCTGACAGTCTGCTAGACTGAATTGTTACTTTACCTAGAAGAATGTTCAAGACCATTTTGTTCATGAGAAGTATCAGTAGAATAGTGACAACACACCAACTGAAATTCAGGCTAGGCAAGACAGAAACAAGCTATCAAGAGCAGAAGCACCTTTCAATAGAAATAGGTGGTGCCTGAGTTTATCAGTTGTTGAGACATGTTGTGCACAGGAATGAAAGTTCTGTTGGATTATTTATCCACCAGTTCACTGAGTTTTTTTCTCTGTGATATATGAATTAATTTATTTTTCTCTCAGACAAGGTAGTTGTTTGGGCCTATCTGTCTCTCAGGATGACTTCAAACACCAACTGCAGTGCAAGTCTTATTAGTTGCACTTACCAGGAAAAAGAAATTAAAGAAAAATATTGTTTCTAAATTAGTGTTCCCAAGTTCTCACAAACTGCTTAGTCTTATTCAGGAATGCATGGGTATCCTTTGAGTAATGCCTTTCTTATGTAACTGAGGGCAGACATAATTGGTGACAAAAATATTGCTGCTGATAAGTTTGCATAGTCGGTGGACAAATCTCTCTCCAGTAAAATATTATTTCTTGAATTCAAAAGTATTTTATTTGACAAACTTTGAAGATGATAACCTATTTGCATATCAGTTTTACACCAACCTTCACAAGAAGTTGTGGGTATTGTTCATTATCTAGAACTAAAGAAAAAGTATTTAAGGGGCATTTGATGGTACAGGCTTTCCAGAATCACTACTATAATAATTACAGTTAGATTGTTTATTTTATCTCTTCCACTTAGAAATCCATTTTATATCTTCTGATCATAGTAAAGTGATTGCTGAGATTTCTTCCACTGTTGTTGAATAGAAGTCAGTTTACGTTGATCTCATCTTAAGTGTAATTGTCCTGTCAAATAATGTAATTATTGCATCTTTTACCAAGATATCTGGATTTTGATCATTGAGGGTGGCTGTCACTGTAGAAGCTGCATTCAAGCTCATTTATTGATATCTCAGTCAAGAACTATTCTTTGTTGAGAACTAGTCTCCCAAGGAATCCTATATTCCACATAAGAGATTTTGGTACACTCCATAGCTTTTAAGGTGAACGTGTTGATTAAAGACAGACTTTCACAATTCAGTGTACAACACTACATACTATTCTAGATAGTAGGAGCAGAATGTGCTTAGCAGAGCAATACATACATTTTTAAGAAGAAAATATTTTGTTAGAATCATAACAGTGGTTTCAAGACGCTAAAATGAAATTCAGGAAAGTAGCAGTCTGTTTTTAGGACTCGGAATTTAGAAGGGATTAAAGACAGGTCAAGGTTCACCATATTGCTTTGATGACTATCATTAGCAATTGCTTTCTATTCCAGGGACCTTTGAATTTAAGATCTTCCTCTCTTTAATGTTATGCTAATTGCAGGCACAACACATTTTATAATTGAACATTCTCTATGTTCTCTATGAAATTTTAGTTTTAGTAATGGTGAAGAAGTTAAAATTAAAATTGAGTGTTATTGGTTTGGGTCTGTGGAACATAATTTAAAGGAACTGGAATTCAGGCCACAGCTTAGGTTGTAAGTTTTAGGAAAGGATTTGCAGAGAAATGTCAGCTATAAGTCCAGTGCTTAACATGTGTCTGGTCTGTGTGAACTTGCATTCACCTTAGACCTATGGAGCACAAACTTTTTCTTCCAGCCAGCTGCAATAGTTAGCCTGTTTGTAACTTCCTTGTAAGTGGAATTGTTTCAGCCTTTCCCCTGCCAACAGCAAAACATAAACATGAGGGACATTAAAATGGAAACAGGATCCTGGTCCTTTCTGTTTCTCAGTTTTACTTAGTAGTGACCTTTAACCCTCATTAAGATACTTTAGAAAGTTTGGGACTCCTTTTTTTGTATGGCTCATTGTGGGAATATTTAGGTTTGTTATGTTGTTTTTGTCTTCAAAAATATTTAAATGCCTTTAGGCAGTTGTATAAAATATAATCCCCCACATTTACTTATTCTAAAAAAGATATCTGTAGACAATATTTCACAGCAAATGCTCTGGTCATTAGAGCCATCCCATAGTTACAAGGGAAACACTGACACTCAAATTTTACTCAAGAGGAGTATCAAAGTTTTGTCCAGGGCAAAACATACATTTGCATACACACTAATGGATACTAGCCTTAAAGCACATAATAATGTTCAGAAAATATCAGATATAGTAGTTTTATCTATGAAAATATAACTTAGCTTCATGAATACAAAACTGTGTGTTGGAATTTGTTTAATGGTTTGCAATGTGTGTCAATGCCTAGCTATGTTCTTTGATTTGTTTGGCTTAGAAGATTCCTGACCTCTTGACAAATATGTGCATGCCTTAGAAATACACAGAAATGCATTAAATATAAGACTCAATTTTAAAAATTTTGCCCAAGGAAGTTTGAATATCTGAGGTCCTCAATTTCTAATGTTTCCATGGAGAATTCTTTCCCTTCAGTTAAAAAATTAACCATGCTTCCTCTGATTTAAATATATTGAAGAGGAGCTATATTGACATATATGTGACTTCTTCTCCCAGAAAAAATGAAAAGTGCCACTGAAAGATGTCCAAAAATGAGGTTTTTAGTTGTTGATGGTACTTGCTGCCTCATTGGTCTATTTTTTTGTATATAAAATGTAGCAAAATAATAGGCGTTACTTGCATGTTTTCAGAAACTGCAATTAGGTACCCACATATGAAGTGAAATTATCTTACCAGAAAGGAAAATTTTAAAAAATTTCTTTGACTTTCAGAAAACACCTTCCCCAGGGTATTATTTCTTCATCATATTTATTCTAGTAAAACAGCTAGGAAATTTGTTTCTCTTTGTCATTCTCTGGAATTCTGAATTATTACTCCATTTTTAAATCCAGCTAAAAGTCTAATTTTAAAAATTGTGTATTTTATGCTACATTTTCAGAAAAGCAATTGTATTAAAAATATTTCCCTGCAGTCTTTAATTTGATTTACTTTATTTCCCAGTTATTTTTCCTTTCCTCTTCATTCTTGTTCTTTCTATTGCTAAAATGAACAAAAGAAGTAGTATAAAAAGAGACAACTGTGAAAAAAAAAGTGCAAAAAATTCAAAACATCTTTGATTTTCCTTTTATATATCAGATGGAGAGATTGTTCCATATTTCCTTTCAAAACAGACTTTTATAAGGATTCTTTTATGTCAATGTAAAATACTTTATTTTCCTAATATCTAAGAGTGTAGGGTACTTCCGACAGATGCTGTGCTTTTGCAGATGAATTTTGGTAGTATTTTTGAGGTGTTGAAAATTGTCCTCATCTTTGACAGTATGTTTGAATAGCTAAATGCTTTATTGTTAAAAATGCTTCCATTTCCATCTTGAGGTCTTTTAGTTTCAGTACCTGCTTATTAGCTCTTATATTTATCTTATTTAATGTGATTAAATGAAGATAAAACACATTATGTCATATCTTTTATTCTGATATTCAAATTGTTTGGAGATTTTAATCTGATTAATTTCCTCTGTTTCTTTTAAGGAGGTAAAACAGCAGTCTACATTCAACAATGATTACAGTGAAATCAGGGGTGAATTTGACCCTACCTCTCTAAATTTGCAAAATTAAACAGTTAAGTTTCTACTGAATTAAACAATTAAGTGTCTACTGAAAACTGATGTTCTTTGTCCGCAGTTACCTTTATTTTTTTACTCGTGAGGTACAGCCTTCCACATTTAGTACAGATCATCATAATCCATAAATTTTATGTCAATTAATGGTAACATTTTCACTTTTGTCTTTACTAATATTTGATGGCAAAGATATAATTCTTCATCCATGATTTTAGAGATTTTAGGTGGTTCAGAAAAGAAAAATCAAAAATCTTGTGCAATGATACCTTTTAAAAAGTGACCTTGTCAAAGTGAGGCATTCTGACTTCAATTAAATTCAGTTGGTCCCATAGGTAATGCTGGAATATATTATGTTAGCTATTATAAGAATACTTTGCAAAAATAGTTTAAAAAAACCCTAAAAAAAACCCCATTTATGCTGTGCTGGTTTGTAAAAAAAAAGAAGAAGAAGACTTTACCTTTATATTAAGTAACTGTTTATGAGGTCATTTTTGGAGTGTACTGTTACATAAAACATGAGGTCAGCAAGTAAAGGTAATTAAATTTTAGTAGGAGCAAGAGTCACCAAAAGGTTTTTTCTTTCATCCTACCCAGTCTAAAATACCCATACAATACATCATTAATATCCTTGAATTGTTAATTATTTCAACATGAATAGAAGTATCAGTGCTGCTAGCTTAATTTAATACCCTCCTGGAGATTCCTAAAGAATGGATTATTTCTTTTATTATTTTGTACATTCAGGAACAAAAAACCATCAAGAAAATCAACCTAAACATGGAAATACAGTTCAGAGGAAGCACCTGTTTTTATCCTGGATGAGAAATTTTCTCTGGAAATTTTCCATCAGAAAGTGCAATTCAAGTCATTTCAAGTAAGTTCAGAGGAACAAACCTCTTTCCCTTAAGTTTTCTTGCAAAAAAGCCAATATTTTTCTCTTTTGCTCTTTTACTTAAAACTGTTTATTTAAAAATTTAATCAATTTTCTGTGTATCAGAGAAAATAATATTTAAAATTTAGCATTACACTGTTTTTGTATTAATGAGAAACCCCAATTTTATCATAATAAAATATTTTAATTATCCTGAATTGGGATTTTATTTCCCAATAAGAATTTTAAAATTTGGGATTTTGAGGAAAATTTGAAGCAGAAAAAAAATCAAAACCCTGCATATGAAATCCCCATGTTTTCCTTAAAGCTTATTAATTATTTTTCTACCAGCATCATTCAGTATTTCACTACACAGTATGGGACCATTTACAATCTTAAAAAATAGGTGTTCTTGATTTACAGGAACACAGAGCACATGTAAGGCTTGCAAAACATTCTATTTTATGGAACTGTTCTTTGTCACTTCTAAAGTTTAAGTGAGCTGAAAAATTAAGTTTAGTTTTTAGTCCTAATCCAACTGTGTTTCTCAGAAAAGAATATTCTTCATTTTCTTCCTCAGAATAACCTTTAATGCTCCGGAGAAAATTCAATTTTGGCAATTATATCTTTGAGATATCTAAGTCTCTACCTGCTATCTCAGTGCAAAAAGATTTTCTCTCCAATGGACTTTTAACTTTCAAAGAGGTGATGTTTAAGGAGGCATCAAACCATGTGCAAACCTGTTTTGACAACTAGATTTTAAAAACAATGGTGATTTTAGCAGATGTACAGTGTGGTATTGGATTTTTTAAAAAGATATTTTAACAGATAGTGGTTATAATTTTTAATTAATGTGGTGACCAATATATGTTTCTTTGTTTTGGTTTTACCATAGTAGATTTAGCTCCATAAATTGAGAGTAAGTTCTGGGTTTGTTTCTGGTAGATTGAGAATTGTACTGTGAAAGGAGAGTTTTATTTCTCTCTTTTGTTTGTGCTCTGATTTGAAAAACTTCAAGCAGCCAATGGTTTCAATAAAGATTTTTCCCCAGTCTGCAAGTAGAATTCCTGATAAGCATGATGAAGGATCTCATTGTAAGGATTTTATTTGTCTGCATTCAATGTTCCTATAAAAATAAACATCAGCTATGCTAGATTTCAGAAGAAATAACAGGATACCTTAACCATCTTCAGAGAAAGTGACTATTTATCTAGTTCCTTTGCATGCTCTCTGATAGCACAAATTTTTAAGCTGATGGATTTCCACTGTGGACTTGAAGCATGTTAAGTATTTATAGAAGAGATTTATTGAATTCCCAGGGTATCTCAGTAGGAAGAGAAGAAAGTGCTTTGAATTCTGGTTGCAAGCCCTCATCTGATCCTTTTCCCTAATATTCCTCAGATCACTCCTTGCCACCCACACATACTGTGTTGCTTAGTAATTTCAGGTTGGTTGAAATTCCTATTGCTGTGACAACTATACATGTCTGTCTTAGAGGTATTACCTCCCCTGCCTCTGTGACTAGACTGGAGTTTAGTGTGGAGAGGTCAAGAGTGGAAAGAAATGTATCCCACTGCACACCCTTTCAGTATGTCCTTTAAAAAAACTGCATAACATTCAATTTTCCTTTTTTTTGTAAAAATAGCTAATAATTCATCATCAGTGACTAGCAAGGTCATTGTTCCATAAAGCTGCTAATGTCAAGTGGAGAAAACAAAACAAATTAATTCTGCATCTTTTAAATAGAAAATAGAACTGAAGTTATGAAAATAACACTTTCAATATAAATTAGTGCAAGTAATCTCAATAGAAGACAGGTGTTGTTTGACCAGCTTCATCTTATTTGGCATATGGGAATACTTTTCAGTCATGAGAAACATGGGATCATCCTTCTCCATAACTGTACAGTAAGCATGAAGAATTTCAGTTTACGGCGCATGTAATATGAGCAGCTAAACTGGTAACACATTTTCATGATTGTACATTGTGATGATGACTGGACAAGTATTTTGTGATTTGATACTGCTTCTGGCAAAGTGAATGAATGCCAAGATTGCCAGAGCATCAAAGGAAACATTTTTAATTTAAGTATGCATGCTGAGATGCAGCTGTGCCAATACATGCATATTTATTGGATCTGGCCAGGAGGCAAATGCGCAGCTAATTAAACCATAGTAGTGCTGGCTAAGGTTTGATTCTAAAGGCCTGGGTTGTTGAAGGCTTAGCTAAGATGATTCTGGTGGATATAGAAGCAATTTAAAAATAAAATAACCCTAGGCAATGTTAAACTTGGACACTGATAACCTGGTAGTTAGTTTTCAACGGGATCAGGATATACTCTGGCAGTAGGCAAACCTCAAGAAAATAATATTTACACTGTTTCCATTCAATTCCATGTTTTTGTTTGGGTAGCTACTAGTTGTTGCATCAGGATGCTATGACCAAGGTGTGCTTATGAAGTAGTTTAGCTCATACTTCGGTGAGCCATGTTAGTTGAATTATAAACAGGACACCTACATCTTCCCAGGTGCTAGGAAACCTCTTTACATAAGTTTCTTCTCATTTACCAGCACATAACAGATAATCCAGTTTCAGAAAGTCCACTTCTATGGAAGTTTAGGTACAGTAGATTTTCTAACTATTCACTAATCTGTGAAAGTTTTGCAAGAAGATGTGCAGTATGATGTTTTTGGTTTCTGAAAGGAATGTCTGTGCACTTGAAACTGCACTGAGACAATGCTTACCCCTGGCTAGCTCAATGGCCGACTCTCAGCCTGCATTGGACTTCCGGGCCAAATTTTAAACAAGTCAAAATTGCATTAAAATAATTTATTTCTTGTAATTTACATTAAGTTTGAATCTTTATTATTCGAGGTAAAAACATCATATTAGAAATGAGAATTTATAATACTTTCATAATCCCAGGTAGGCAGCATCACCAGCCTCAGGCTTAAAAAGAGTCTGTTCTCATATTCTTCCTAATCGCAAGACTGACTTAAAATTACTGAAGTTTAAAAATAAATGCATAAAAATAAGGTTTTAGTATTATTATTGTGTTGGCATTTCAGCCTTAGGGTACACATTTTTAAGGGCTTCCTCCATGAACATGGAGGCAAGCGATACATTAAAAAAAATTAGTGAATAAAAACTGAGTTTAGAAACTGACATAATGATATGACTGTAGAAGCAGGAGTTGTAAGAAATGTGTAAATTCTTTCAATACAGACAGTAAAATCCAGAGAATTGGAGCAGGTATCCATTTGATCGGGATATTTTACCCCTTCTCATGGGATCTTATTCTACCTCTTCTTCCATGAGTACAGTTAGTAAATTAGTAATTGAATTTTTATCCCCCTTGAGCAGGCTGTAAGGAATTGTCCTATCTACTTCCCGACAGACTGTGTTCAGATCAACTTACTGCCTTGGAATGTAACTGAGAGAAGGAAGGGAGGAGACAGGAAGAAATAGCTGAACATAAATTAAATAAACAAATAAATTCTGTAGCCTACTATAACCAAACCAAAATTGAGCATGATTTGTTCCTTCTGCTTGCCTATGTGAGTTGTGAGGGGATTTTAATTTCTTTTTTTTTGACCTTACAGCATAATATGTGTAGTCTAGCAAACAGCTACTTTTCACAATGAGTTATTCTGAACAAATTGTTGATTAACCAGAGAAAATCAAACTCTGAGAACCAGTATCATTCCTTCTTAGTCACAGACTCCCAGCTTGTTTATTTAGTGTCACCCATAGTCTGTCATGGCTGACCTAAAACTATCATAAACAGCCACAATTGCAGCCAAGCATAAACAAAAATCTGAACTGAAGGTGCAAGGGGATTCCCATTCTAAAGATAAGATCTATTGCTGTAATAGCCCTTGATTATGATGACCAAATTAAAAAAAAAAAAAAAAGAAAGAGAAAAAGAAAAAGACCAAACGGCAAATACACAGACACATTTCTGTTTATTTATACATGGAGAGAGGGAAAGAAATCATTTACAGAGAGGAAGACATATAGGGAATAGGGTTTCATTACATGTCAGTGTTTCTCAACAGTTTATAAAACATGATTTTGTGAAACTAAAGGTTTGCTTGTGGTCGTCTCTGTTTGCTTAATGACATTTTGTAAAGTGATAAAAATCACATGGAGATAGCAGAGAGAGAAAGGGAATCTGCCAGATGGTTATCTGTTGGTAGAGTGTTTTTCACCCTTCCTTCCACCTACAGCACAGAAGCCCTGGTTTTACACTGAAGACAGATTTGCATTAGAAGATACCACATATGAATAAAAATCTCATATATTATGCTTCAGGTGTGTGAAAGATTTGTAAATTGCTGGTGACACAGGTAATGAAGGTGACTCATGTGTGACAAAAGCTGACTAGTTATTTAAAAGATGTGGTTTTCAGACAACTTTTGATTTTCATTATAATCAGTTTCCCTGAATTCATAGGGATTTCTTTAAAAATAGGGAAAATTAAAATAAGATTTAAACACAAACTTTGAACATCCTGATGTATAACCACTGCTACTGTTGTGGGAAAAACTGCTTGCACTCCTCTGCAGTCATGCCAAGGATTTGGTCACTTGGCCATTCTAAAGGTCAGCTCCTGTCTTTAGCTTAATGCTCAGTATGTTACAAGGTTTCATTCCTTATTGTTTAAGTAAATTAAATCTTCAAAGCTCAAAACTTTAGTAGGGGTAGTTTTGGGAGTTTGTGCTTTAGAAGTAGTCTGGACTTTTATTAACATTTGCTGAGCAGATTAAAGGAGGGAAGAATAATAAAGAGATGACTCAACTAGTGTATTTTTTTTCAAAATGTGTAAATTCAAAGCTCTATTAGCAAATAGATGTCCTAAGAAATTTTATAAAAATGTGTATTTCAGAAATTATTTGGATTTGACCTATATTTCTTAAAAACTCCTGAAAATTTAAGTCCTTATTTTTTTTTGCAGTTAACAAAACCTTAAATATGTTATGGCTCAATTCTTCCGTATTTCCTCTCTATCTTTCTTTATTAATTTCATTATTTTTTTATCAAGCTGCATTGACTATTCAGTGGCATCAATGGTCTATTCAATGGCAGCTCTTAGACCCTTAGAAAGTGCCCAAATGCTAGTCATGCATCATAGCTTCTCACATATTAGCAAAAAACCTGTTTGATAACTATAGAGCAACATTAACTTTCACTTGTAGTCCAACCTAAAAATTCTTAAATTCTTACCTATTAGTTTAGTCTGTCACCACTTTGGCACAGGCAGTAACTATCTATCTGACCTTTCTGTTTGACTGGAGAGAACTGTATTGTTCTGTGTTCTGTATAGGAGAAATGCACAAAGTATTGGGGGCTTAGGCATATTGATTAAAAAGCAAACAAACAAACCAACCAACCCCCTCCCCCCTTATTTGGTTTTAAAATTAATAAAAATTCTGCTTGGAGCTCATGTAAGGTATATCATATTTACTTGTTAATTATTCCTCTCTTTTCTTGCCCTGCAAAAGATATATCTTGATTCAGGCCATTACAACAAAATGCATTTGGGAGCCCTGGTCTTAAAAAAACCCCAACCAACCAAAAAACCAACACAAACAAACAAACAAACAAACAAAAGTGGATATGGGGAAGACATCAGAGAGTAGTATTTCATGGAAATTTCAAATTCACATTTTAAAATTTCCTGGCCAAGAAGAACTCTCTGGAAAAGTCCCTTAATGTAAAACCAGCATGCCTGTGCTGAATGTAAGCCCAGAAATACATTCCTAATGAAAGGGGCTTAGGAGGAATGTATTATGGAAGTGTTGAGCACTCATCTATTCTTATTTATTTCATTATAGGCGTAGATATAATTTTGAGAAAAGCCATGTGGAATTTGTTGCTTAAATTTGTATACTCAAAATGAAACATTCTTTATAATTGTCATTGTAGACACTGTTATTTGGGTCTGCTGTGACTGTCCAATGTTCATCTGCTGACAAGGAAAATGTCTTCTTGAAATTGTGTGGGTTTTATTGACCCAGAAATAGAGCTAGACTACTTTTGGTGGGTTAAATAAGGAAAAAGGAATTCTCTCTGGTAAACAAATCTCTGTAAGTCTGATATGAAGATCTCTCAGTATCTGCAAGCTGGCTGAAGGAATACATTGCTTCCCCCAGGGTGACATTACACCTTAACTGGCAGCAGTTTAGCCCAGGCTAGCAGGTTTTTGCGTCAATCTGTCTTCCTGGGTTACTGACCAGGGCCAGGTTTGGCTGTAGACTTGAGTGTTCTATTGAAAGAAAAAGCTTAGAAAGAATTTAGATATCAAGGTACTTAGCATGAATACATGCACTTTAATAAGTCGGCTGCAGAGAGCAAATGCTTTGTGAGGGTAAAATGTCATTGCTATGGTTTTCCATAGGAGGAAATGTTAACCTTTGCTCTTCTAACACTTGCTGCTTCTGGTACATTTTCTCTATGAAGACATTTGTGAAGCTAGGAAAGATCCTGGAAGGAGAAGGAATTAGAACACATGCAAAGCTCAGTACAGAGGTGAAATACAAGCTTTCAGCAGCGTAGAGCCACAGTTCTGTACTGTGGCTGAAAGCTGTTCACCCTTGAAAGCTTTTCAGTGGTCAGGCTGAAATATGTATCTTGGTGAGTAACTAGTGAACAAGTGTCAGCAGCAGTAAAAATGCCAACACATTTCACAATTCTTTTGGCTTTCTTAACACAGACAAGCATGTTTACTGAGGTTTATTTTGCCAAGGTACTAAATTGATAATGCTGTGAATACCACATAACTATATGTTGGGTACTGACTCTATACCATTATTTATTCCAAAGCCTCAGAGTCAGTTCTTATTTACAAATAACTTGGGATAGCAAGCAGCTGATAAATAACTTTGCCATGCCATTTTTCAGCATGTATAGTATCCTGCAGCTTTTGTAAATATATTTAGAATTACTTTATTCGCTATTTAGTGATTTAATTCTCCTACTTGCAAAGTATGATTTCTTTTGGCCAGTCTAGTAGCCTTTGAATACACACACTGAGTGTATTCTTTTACAATGTCAAAAAATCACTATTATCTATGATTTTCAAATGGTGATTTGCAAAGAATGTGTTGTCCAAAAAGGCAGTGACTTCTCAGCTTTTGTTGCTACTTCTTCTTGTTTTCAGCTGCCTCATTGCAAAAAGAAGTAAAAGCACAGCATTCAAATGGTGCTCTTCTTTTTAGCAAGTAATTGTTGGAATTGCCATGGACATGTAAAACAATTGCAAATGAAAAAGGAAGGAGCCCACGACAGAATCTCTTCTTTAAGATAGGTATTACAGAATATCACATCTGATTTCAACAATTTTTGTTTTTAAAAGACTTTCTTGAAGTTACTCAGACACTGGAAATGTAATACAACTGTGTAATATTATTTACCTTTATTCACTCATAAAAGTATATAGAGAGAGTTTTGGTTCATAGTATTTGGGAAAGTCTTAAAAACAGCCAAACTTTGTGTTAGTTCATCTGCATTTAGTTTTAGTTCAATCTGTGTTTAGTTTTACTGTGGCAAACACAGCAAACATATGATTTTATTTCTCATTAGTTATTTGGGATTATTCTGATCAAACTAGAAGAAAAGATTTGTTGCCTTTTTTTTTTTTAAGGTACATTTTAAAGTTATATTTCCCTGGTTTTAGAATTTTATAACTTGACAGGAAAAAAGTGATTTTGGTTGGAATTGCAGACAAGGTCTCAACTGCAAAAACATTTCACTCCAAATTTCAAAACACTGTGTCATATTCAAATAATGCAAAAAATCATAATGAAACCTAATTAGAATGGGATCCCTCTTAAAATGGACAAGTTTCTTCAGGAATTCAGCACACTTTAAGAGACAGGCTGTGTTAGATCAGAAAGTTGTCAGTGCCTGTACCTCAGCGAAGCATTTCACCTCATGCTTACCTCAAATGTGTGACTTGTTCCTGGATCATGAATGAATTCCAGAGTACCTTGTCAAGTTGAAGATTTAAACCCTGTGGTTCAATAAGAAATCCACTCTTTTTGCAGTTTCTGATAGACTTAGACTTGGGACAATATGAATATATACTAGAACCCAGCAGTTTGTTAAACACTAATTTGATAAAATTATTAATTTATGTGGAAGCAATTCCTGGTACATGACCATACCTCATTCCTCTCCTTTTCCTTATTAAATAGGCTTATTCATTCAGCCATATATGCAGACAAGGATGCTTCTTTGAAAAAAGAATTTATGTTGCTTGACGTTCCTTTTATTCCATTAAAGTTGGATAAATAAGAAGGCTTAATTTAACACAACAAGACATATTCTAGACTTGATAGACTAATGTCTCAGCAAGATATTCATCCACAACTGATGAGAAACTTTTTTTAGAACCTGTTTGTTCCAGAAATAATGTTCTTTGTCCACACCAAAATCCCTCTTCCTTCCATAAAAAAAAATCATTATCATAAACCAAAACATTTATTTCAAGTAAGTTTCCCAGACTAATCATACTTGAAAATTCATGGCAGAATAATGAATAACAAAATTTCAGATTACAACTTTTGATTTAAAGTTTCTTTTACATATTGATCCAATGTAAAGAAACACGGCTGTTAAATTTTGAAATTTTCTCAGAAAAGCTTTTTCTTGGTTAATAGGTACAACAAATTTGAAACTTTTTAGAAAGTAAATAAAACAGTTTATTTCTCAGTTTCCCTCCTCTTCCCCTGTAACTCACTGCATAAACATACCTGCAAGCAGTTATAAAATAACATTCAACATCATATGAAGTTCTTTCCTAATACATCGATATTTTGTTCAGGCTGCAACTATGGTAAATATTTCTCTCCCTTTCTGCTCCCTCCCTACTCCAAATCTTGGGTGTTTTCTATGATTCTGTGTCATTGTGAGTAAAATGTCAATATGTGTAATGACACAGCACAGTGAAAACACATATTTTCATATTCATGTAAACTCATGTAATTGTAAATTAGGCTGTGCCACCCGCTATCATAACATACTTCATGTGAAAAGATGCTAAATTTACTTGACCTACTTTCATCTTCATGTTTAGGAAACAGGGTATAAGAAGTAAACAAAGTAGTTGTGCCTCATGCAGGAGATGATTATTGTTTGAATTTATGATTCATGCCTTGAGCAAAATTTTGTTTGTGGTCTCATTTGCAACCATAATTTATATCTTTACTAGGGATATAGCGTGTATTTGGGAGGTTATATATTAGGCATGCTTTGTACTGGAACAGTATTCTAGCTTTGGGTATAGTATTTTCTAGCTTTCTGGTAGGTATAAAATTTTTTGGCATAACATTTATTGTAGTAAATATGGAATTTTTTTTGGAATTGCAATTCCCCTTAGGAATGTCCTATTATATTTACATCAATGCACTTGCTACAGCTAAATCAAGCTAGTATTTAAAAGAGTTGCTAATCCTACAAACAATGAGTTATAAATGCAAGAATTTTCTTTTTCAGTATTTCCTAGCCACAGTGTTCAGTTTCTAATAATGAGTGTTTCATTTAAGTTAATTTTATTTTATTTTCATTTAACCCAATCTAAACCAAATATAGTTAAAAATTTCTGGAGTCCAATGAAGTCATCTTTTCAGAGAAGGATGCTGATTACAGAATTGTTCTATTATCTGGCAAAGCAGACTGAATAAACTTAGACCTGTTCAATGAAAATCTATGAAGAATGTAAATTTGGAGAAAAAAATCACATGGGGGAACAATAAATAATAGATTGCCTAATATATAATACTGCATCACCACAAAGAGTCATTACAAAATGGACTTTTCTATCTTTAATGTTTATGAATCTATTATTCTCTTTGGATTGCTGTTTACTGTGACATTCCTGTGAGCTGTCAGATAAAGTCACAACCCATAGAATCACAGATGATATGCCTGATCCTTTTATTTATTTATTTTTTTAATGCATCTTTCCTTCCAAATGCAGAGTCTTTACAGATAAAATCTGGTTTTGAATTACAGAAATACAGTTACTAACCCTCAGGTAGCAGGACTGCAATAATTTCACCTTTGTGTTTTGTCTTTCAGAAGGTAGAAAATTCTAATTCTAATACCCTGAGGAGAAAGGGGGTTTTAATTAGCCATGGGACATCCATGGAAATCTATACTGCGGGAAGACTGCACATGGATCCTGACACCTCCAGCAAAAAGACAGAACGTCTGACCTTGTCCCAGAATTTCTGAATTTCTTACTGTCTGCCACAATACCTAATTCCTAAAAGAGTAGTTTTCAGGAACTGTCACTGGTCTCCTTTTCTTTCCCTAAATCATAGTAGTAAAATTTAATGAAAGCGATGTGTGTTGTATTCAGTATCTACTAGTTCTACAACTAGTCATGCAATTCTTTCTTTCACCTTCTAAATCTGTGGAGTCCTGACTTCATTAAATGATTAAGGAGACCTTAGACCTGACATGGTGCCCAAGAAGAATGCAGTGAAGATCTCTACTTGTACCTTTAATACTCTTTAAGCTCGGGAAGAAAACCAGAGCACTCAGTATCTAATGGGAAGTGAAAGGCAAAATGTTTTGCCTTCTTGTCCTCTTTCCAACCTTCCACTCCACTACTGTGGAAAAAAAAAAACAGGGTTGCACAGTGGTGGTCAAGGTGGAGATAGTGACCCATTTTTCCTCAAATGGGAATCTAGGATCCATCCTTGTTCTGCTCCTTAAGAGAACTGAGAAGCAGCAAGTCTCAGCAAACTCATGTTACTCAAAGACATTGATACATGAGAGAGTAGAGTCTTACTGACTAGTCTAAAGGAGCATGCCAAATTACTTTTCAAAGACAGAATCATTTCACCTACTTGTGAGAGCTAAATTTCAAGAATATTAAAAGGAAGAAAATTACTGCATGATAGGGAGCTGCCATTGTAATATGTGCTGCTTAGTGCTTGAACATTGTAACTGTCAAGCTGATTCTATTATGAAAAAGGGAGTAATTTAACATTATTTAATATTCACAATATGCACATATTGAATGGAAGTGTATGTAGAATGTAAGGCCCTATTTCAGCATAAATGAAATTTTAATCACAGGAGTACTTCTATTGGTTTTAATAGAATAACTCTTATTCTCACTTTTATGCATGTGCATAATAAATAAGAAATTACTAACGAATACGTTTAAAAATCTTTGCGGTATTACTTCCAAGAAAATATAGAAGATATTCTAACTTCTCAAGTGCTTCTTACTCAGTTTGTGGGATTGATTCTCCATTCCACATTGCCAACCAAGGCCAGTTTTATTCTGTTAGCTATATCAGGGCCTTCCTTTGGTACATGGGTAGCATGAAAACAAATGAGAACAAAATTTAGTTTAATTGGGGTATTTCCCAAGTACTGAAGGTTAATGCCATCATAGCAAGTTAGCTGACTGGTGCTCAGATGAGAAAGATGGAAAATGTAGGAGGATTCTACAGTGTGTAACTACAGTCAGTTCTACAGTGTGTAACTGTAGAACTGACTACTTTGCAGATTGATGCTTGAAATGTACAAGATGTGGCAAATAGTATAATGATTTACCTTAATGTTCTGGTACAACACATTATGAACATCAGTCGCTTTGCAAAGGTGCTCAAAAAACCCCTGTAGGGTCTCCAAGGATCTACAGATAGCCAATAATTTATAGAAATTCTATCTGGTTTGGAGCCTGTCTGCCAGCACCATTTTTGTCTACTTTGAGTCCTGTCAGGTTTCTGCTTCGGCATTTTGTTCAGTGATGGCAACGTGATATGCAGAGATATCTTTGGGAGTAGAAAGTGGCACCTAAGATTTGCTCACCCTTCTGTTGTCTCCAGCCCCTCCATGGCTGCATAGGTAAGAGCCTACCAGCTTGTTCTCTACTGCACCCTTTTCATCTTGCTTTATTTACTGTATAACGGTAAAGCATTGGCAGATTAGTTGAGGAATATTTTATTTTATTTTATTTTATTTTATTTTATTTTATTTTATTTTATTTTATTTTATTTTATTTCATTTCATTTCATTTCATTTCATTTCATTTTATTTTGTTGAGAAGTAAATCTGTTTAAGAGCTACTTTACTCCAGCTAGGTGAACTATCTTCTTAGGACAGTAATATTGAAAAGGGAGAGAACTTGCCAATAGTGACAATAAAATAGCAATGCTGATTTATTATATGAAATATGTATAATTTAAAAATTGAAATACCATGAAAAGACCAAATTAAAGGTGTAAATACAGATGGTTATCCTCCAACAGATTTTAGAAAATTAGTTTTCTAGACTATCATGATATTTTAGTAGTAAGTGCTAATATTAGGAGAATGACATGAAGAGATCTGAAGGCATTAGGTCTAATCACCCATGTTTCTTCCATAGAATAGGAAAATTGTGGCAATATCTCTTAAATGACAGGCTTAAATATCTGCAATAGCAGTGTAAATTTTGGACTTCAGCAAGTATATTTAATGTTACTGCCTTTACATAATTACCTTAATGTGAAGAAAGGCATATTATGCTCCATTGCTCCTTGTGTGTGCTTTAAGGAAAAAAAAAATCTTTCTATAAAAAGCTTCTTAGTTTTAATTGAGCAAAAGAGTTCATATGGGGTCTGGAGTTGCAGCTCATCATTTCTGTAGACAGGTTAGGTTGCTGTGTGATGATCCTAATTAAATTATATAAAAGCATTGAACTAGATAAACCAAAGTAGCCGCTCCATCAGTTCAGCAGGTGAATCGAGCCTGTGCAGGAGTCTGAATTTGCTCGCACGGCTGAGCGTGCCTGGAGCCTGGAGCTGGTGTTGGCGCTTTCGGTCCATAGGTGGCAGCATTGTCAGCGTTTGTGGCGGCTCGGGACGCTTCCAGGAATTCCGTGCGCTCTCCAGACCTCCCCCACTCACAGCGCTGTGCGATCGGGGCCGAGTTAACATCATTACATACTCACGTCAGGTGAAATAAAATGGACTGAAGCGTTTGGGCCAAAAATTAGGCTGTGCTTCTTCGGAGTTTTATCCTTTTCCTTTTCCTTTTTCTCTTTTCCTTTTCGCTTTGCTTTCTCCTCTCCTCTCCTCTCCTCTCCTCTCCTCTCCTCTCCTCTCCTCTCCTCTCCTCTCCTCTCCTCTCCTCTCCTCTCCTCTCCTCTCCTCTCCTCTCCTCTCCTCTCCTCTCCTCTCCTCTCCTCTCCTCTCCTCTCCTCTCCTCTCCTCTCCTCTCCTCTCCTCTCCTCTCCTCTCCTCTCCTCTCCTCTCCTCTCCTCTCCTCTCCTCTCCTCTCCTCTCCTCTCCTCTCCTCTCCTCTCCTCTCCTCTCCTCTCCTCTCCTCTCCTCTCCTCTCCTCTCCTCTCCTCTCTCCTCTCCTCTCTCCTCTTTTTATACTGAGATTTAAAGGTCATTTTCATGTGAATGCACCAAAATCTCCACCTGATCTAAGGAAAAGAAAAAACCCACAAGACTGAGTGAGACACTTACTGTCTGTACAAACTTGACTTGGCATTCTTTGTTATGGAAAACAGAACCTTATTGTGAAATGATCTTCCCTAGTGGAGAAGTACATTCTGTGGGAGTCATTACTCTCTCAGGCTTAAAATTCATGACTTCCAGATTTCTCGTGTGTGCATTTATTTGGTTCAGGACAGAGATTTTGGGAGAGATTGGGGTGGTAGGTGTGGGGGTTTGTTTTGTTTTTGGGTTTTGTAGGGTTTTTTTTTGTTGGTTGGTTTTTGAGAGCTCTAGCAGTCCCGGTCATTGGATGAGTCCTGTTTCCACTGATCTTTTGGCTTACTATCAAAAAGCAGAAAAAAACCCCTCCATTTCACAATACTTGAAGATTTTTTTCAAGATAACATGACATTGAGCATCAATTTCCCTTTTAAAAAGTTAGCAGAACTATTGGAGCACTGGACATCAGAAAGACTAGGCAGTGATCCCTTTTGCATTACATATCTTTTTATGTACTATTTTCATTACATTTTTCTTCCTGTGCCATCTTCTTTGATGTTGTAATTAAAGACATCATGAGGTCATACATTTTTACTCCTTATTCCCTTTTCTCATTCTTCTTTCATTTCCCCTGGGAAGGAAATTCTGAAGTAGAGGTTGAAAAAATGGTTTCAGTATTAGAGAAAATATAAGCCAAAGTTGTTTCCTTAATAAATATAATTAGATGTATATATTGCATTTTCAAGAGCTAGTACTGATGTTGGGACCAGCTCCTTAAATAAAATAGGACCTCTGTAGTCTCTGGAGAGAACATGCATAAAGCAAAGTAAATGATTTTCTGTCAACACTAAGTAGACAGGTGCTTACATTGAACAGCATTCTAATATGTCGCTGAATATTTATGTCTTCTTTTTTGAATGCATCGCCCATGAATGTCACAGCTGTCAAACGTCTGTATACAAGAAGATAAAAAATGAAATTAATAAAAGGCAGATCAACATTTCATTTGTTTAGGCCACTTTTTCATACAGCATTTTACAGAGGTTAGTGATGTTGAGATGCTTGGGTATACTGGCATATTCTAAGGGCTGAGTGAAATGCAAAGCAGTTAGTTGTATTTTGTGTATGCCTAGGTATATTTCCTATTATTTAACCAAGACATTATCAGTGAAAATAATGACTCAAGTTCTAAAAGGTTGTTCCTTTTTCCTCTGTCCATTTTCTTCATGGATGGGGATCCTGTAAAGTTTTGACAGCTCACTACTGCCATAAATAGAAGCTTTTTTGGTGAAACAAATTCTGAATCAAACTCTGCAATGTGCAGGGACAGGTGAGCCATCACTGCTGCCTGAAAACAGTTAATGGAGAATAAATGCAGTCCCAAAATAGTTCCAAAAATGAAAAGACTATGCATGTTAAAGTTAAGTTGCCCTTCATGGCTAATTGTGAAGATGCATCAATGCATCTTTGCAAAAATTTTAACATCTTAATGTTAGCATGACTTTCATTTTATACAGAATGGCACAGAGAGAATAAGAGGAAAAACCCTAAATGGGCATAGATCAGCATTATTCACCTTGTATCCAAATAAAGTAGATTAACATGTGTTTCCCTCTGAAACACTTTAAATGCTCCTTGGGTTTAGTGGTGCTTTCACTGCAGGCCAGTTGGCATTCACACACTCAAATGTAGATGCCAGAGGTTGGATACCTCCTTTTTGTCTATATTCCTTGCTAATTACTTTGTTGTAAGGTTTCAAGTTACCTTTGAAAAGCCTCAAGACTTTCTTACCATCTCCCACATGAGCTTAGTAGACAGACCACTTTCCAGTCAAAACAATTCAACATATCATTCAAACTGAGTTATTCAAGCTATTGCAATACAAAGAACAATGGACAATGTTCTCAAAAAATTTAAATGATGCACAGAGGTTTGTAGCATTACTGTGAAAACATCAGCTTGGAATCATATAATCAAAGAATGGTTTGGGTTGGAAAGAACCTTAAAGTTTATCTAGTTGCAACCACCCTGTCATGAGCAGTGATTAGCTTCAGAATTTTTTCTCAATGTAGCTGTTAAGACTAATGTCCAGAGTTTCTGTGATACATGGATATCCCACGTTCTGGAGCCTCTCCACAGGAGAAAGTGCAGCTAGAATTTGTGCAGGCAGGCATATGCTTGAAGTGCAGCCATAGCAAAATGAAGCACACAGCCATAACAAAAGCTATATTATGCTTTCATCATAAATTTTCTGTCAGACATAAACTAAACTGCTCCTTGGCAGCTCTTATCCCTCTCAGAAAATTTGTCCTAAGCAATCATCAGCAGAGGAGACAGCATGCAGAACTGAGTAAACCAGTACAGAATACCAGGACCGAGGACATCAGGGCCGATGAAGTGCTGCAGTTGGCTATGAGACGAACAGATGCTTGAAGGAAACTAGCAATAAGTCAAAAACATTTCATAAAAGCATATCTCCCAACAGATTCCAGTAAAATATGGGACTGCTTTTCCTGCAAGCTGTATATGGAAATAGCTGGAAATCTTTAGATCTTGCATGCATTTTCCATAGAGACACAATTCTTGCTGTCCATTCCAGCTACAGATCCTAGAAGGAGATGATATTTGGAAACATCTACATCATGAACTGGTTTCCAAATCAGGCTAGCATTCTTACTGTTTTATTTCCAGAAAACAGGTAGAAGAGTCCTTTAATTGTCCTTAAATATTTCTTAGCTGATAACAGAATACATGTTTGTGATTTCAGGATATGACTAGCATTTGTTTCAGCTTTGAAAGATTCAGAAGAAGGATATTTTTTAGGTTTAGCTATTTACTAGAAATAATTTAGAGGACACTATGGTCTTGCAGAGATAAGCATGGAAATACTGTACTGTTTGGCTCTTTCTGGCATAGCAACCCTTAAAATGTGTTGTTACTTTCGCTGTTGGCAAATAAGGCCAATGCAGAAATGCATAAAACTGAGAACAGAAGATACATTAATTTGGTAAAAATCTGAGGTTTCTTTTATCCCAATTAGTGTTATAATTTAGAAAATAAAAAGAATTGGTGTCATCAATAAGATAAATACAGAAAGAAGAGGAAAAAATTCCATTCTGAAACTATGTATGCCACAATAAACTTCTTAATCTAGAGTTAAAGAATATTTCTAACAGGCGCTTCTTTGAAACTATCAATTTCACTTAGGGCTTGTTCAATCAAAATCTTTTCTTTAGTGATGTATATTGGATGTACATTTCTCCTGTGGTTACATTTCAAGATATTTAGGATATTATGTGAAGTCAGAGTGTTATCATTTTGACTAAATATATCACATTAGCAACATAACATAAAAACCCCATGCTTCACTGTTGAGAAATGGACTTTTCCAGGAACATTGGAATAACACATATAGTTTCAGAAATAGACAACATTTAATGCATTGCTATGTGAAACTGCTGTGTTTTTATCTTTGGGAATTACTATGATTCTTGCCTGAAAAATTAGTATAGAGATCTGTGGGCTACTGAACTCAGACTCACAGGCATAACTAAGGGGAAAATATCTTGATAAGAAAGGATGAGCCTTGCAATTGAAAATGCTTTGAATAAAAATGCTGCTACCTTTCAAAGAAGATATTCCCAACAATATCTTGAGGTATTTGCCATAATTTGCCTCTTTCTCTGCAACTTATTCTATTTTACCTAGCAAATTTTTCATTGAGATCAGATCAGAGATGAGTGATGCCTTAGGCTGCAGAGAAAAAGTTTCAAATTTCTTTGTGTCTGATTTCCTTTGCTCTCAATATACACTGAAAATAGGTTCTGACATTTTAAATGCAAATTTCTTTTTGTTTTAAAAATGTTGACTTTCTGAGTATCACTTAAAGGAGAAAGAACTATTTACTGATTTGCTTTCCATATGTTTTAGGTGAAATCTCTTCTACCAAGGTAGTACTGTGATGAGTTGTTTCTCAATGCTGAGAACTCCCATGTTAGCCTAGGCCTGGATTTCTCTAGAGTAGCAGTTTATTTTTCCTTCTGACCACAGCAATTCTGGGCCTCCAGAAGGGGAAATCTGGGGTTCTTGCTCCTCCTTAGCATTCCCCTACTCTCACTGACATCAGGATGCTCTGCAGCAGTAACATGTCCTGTATCTCAATAGGATGGAGGCAAGTTTGTCTGCACTGGAGTGATACTTTGCTATTAACTTTAAAGGATTTTATATACTTAAGCCATGTGGGTAACTCCAGGTAACTGTTGAGGCTTTATTTAAATATTAGTGTGACTTAGGGGCTTCAGGCCTCCACTAGAACCAGCATAGGGGAAATTGTGCCACATTTCAACTGGGCTACAGTGCAAGCATTGTGTCGCCTCCCAGATTAGTTCTCAGTCCCTTCCAATAAATTGCCACTGACACCATAAAATACCAAATAATCCATTGAGAATATTTCTTTGTGTAATGAAATCATATCTAGGTTGAAATTCCATTAATTTAAATAATTGATTCATTGTTAATTCCAAATATGTTGGTCACAAAAGTTTCAGTGGACCATAAAATTGAAAAGGGATCATTTGGGTCAAACATGATGTTTAATTTAACAATAAAAGAATTGTTTAAATTATATTTCTTCTTAGACCAATTTTATTTTCCAAATAACTGGGGAAAAAATGAGGCTCATTTTGTTTCCATGATTCTGTTCTTTAAACAGCCATTATGGATTAAAAGTCCTTGTCACTAGCTCTATTTAGAACATAAGTCCTGTTAATAGAGAAACCTTTGGTAGTTCTGGACAGGATGTGAAAGAATGATGATGAAAGTAATTGAAACTTCAAGGAGGGAGAGAGTAAGTAACAATGTAATTACATGAATTGGAATTATTCCAGGTCCCTACAACTAGAAAATGCCAAAATGCTACTTAGCAAGATATTTCTATTAAAAAATTATAAAAGTTTCTACATTTGTGCAGCAGCAAATCTTCAATCTTTAGCGTTCACTCTGACTGACCTTCTATTCCCACCTGGGCTAAGTAACTTCCCCCTCCTTCAAAGGAATGCTTTAAACTGGTCTATTCCCGAAAGAGAACAATGCCTTTTCCGGGAAATCTTCAGCCATTTTCACCACCACATTGACTTTCCTGTTTAGAAACAGATCCCCAGTGAGCAAAATTCCTCCACATTAAAATCCCACCTAATTTAATTTCCAGCTTTCAAGAAAAATACATACATTCAATATATTTCTACTTATGGTGCTTTTATACTAAAACTTTATTATACAGTCTAAAGATATATTGGACCAATTGCTATCAACCATTACACGATAATGTTACAATAATATTGCAACCTATTATATTATATTAATTATACAAATAACTCTCCACTGGCATAATCTCTTCCTTAATGGATTTTTCCCTACTAGTGTTTACCAAGTTCTAGAAGTTCCAAAATCTATTGCAAACTCTGGAGTAAATTACATCCATAATTATGTTTATAGTACAGTATATAAGACTTTTGTGTATAAATACTTAACATGTATTGTAACACATAAATTGAAATTATTTTATTTTATCCAGTGTTCCGCACTATATGGAAACTGTTGTGGTGGTACAGTGCATATTTCAAATCATAGAAAAGAGGATCTTCACTGATCTGAATATATTTTAAAAACTCCTCAATCTCTACTGTTATAAAAGGAATTGTAATGATACCATGAAAATACATGGTTAAGACAGATTTGTAACACGATGCTTCAGCAAGTATGAAGAGACATAGAACATTTTTGTGTATGCTACTTTAAACTCATTCTTCCTGGGAGAGTGACAATAATTTAATGTCAAAAATCCATTTACTGTGATTGGTACTTGGGTTGTTTTAGAGGAAAAACAAAGGTAATAAATCACATTGTCCTGGAATATCCTTATTTAATTTTCCAGTTAAAATCTAAACATTTGTAGTTATACATATTTGCTAACTCTGGTATGGGACTGGGCCTATTTCATTCCAAGCAGTAACAGTTAGTGTGTGTTTTAGAAATGTGTTTTAGAAAACACATTTAAACACATTAAAATTCAAATATTCAAAATTTCAGGGCTGTTGGTCCTCCTGAAAGTGTACCATGGGATACTTTAAATTGCATTTGTTCTAAGTCTGAAGAACTACAGTTTTAATAGAAAGTATAAAAGATGAAAACTACTGGTTTTGGCAACAGCTACCTTGTGTTTGCACACATAATTTTATATATATATTTAAAATACATAGAAGAAAGTCTATAATTCTTCTGAGAAATATTTCTTACATTGTCCTCAACTTTTACAGGTTAATCAAATAGAATACATTGTTTAGCCAAAGAAATGTTGAATATTCTAACCATCTGTCTATTCTAGTGTTAAGGGAAACAAAGAGAATTAGGAAAACATCAGCAGAAAAAAGAGTCAAGAGTGCTCTTTACTGATGGCCAGGTTTTAATTTTTCTGCCAGGATTTCAATTTGCAAATACGCAACCTCATAAAATTATTCAAATAATGCCTAGTTACTGACTATTAAGAAAGAGGAAGGATGGTTCTGATGAAACAAGCAGGTTGTTTGATGTTGGTAGCAAAAGAGCATTGTCAAGGCTTTCTTAGCATTGGCTTGTATTTAACACTACTAAGCTGGTTTATACAGTACTTGGTTCATCAGAGACAAAATTATATTTTGCAACATCATAATAAATGAAGAGAATGTGAAGAGTCATTTTTTTAAATTTCATGTGATTGTACTTTTTATAGATAGCCTGGTTACCTCATAGTTATTGCTCATTTTCGTGATCAAATAGGTATTTTTGCAAAATTAAAACTGCTTTCCAGGTTGTACAGAAACTGCTGCATACTGCCAAAAAGTTAGAAAAATTTTTTTCCTACAATTTCCTAAAAAACCAAATTCTTTGTTGTTATTCTTTTGTTAACTGCAATTATTTTGGAATTGCATTTGTAATACCTTAATTCAATTTTACACACTGCCTTTGCCATTGCACTCAGTGCATTCACTTTGGAAAAACAATGACCTGAGTTAACTTGGACAAGATCTAAATGTCTGGCTTCGGGAAAGCTAAATATCTAAATATTTCAATTTGCAGTTAGGAAACCACTATACCAGCATGTCTGTGAAATATTGCAGTCAATGCACAGTAAAAGCTCACAGATTTTAATTTTGAGGGTGGAGAAAGGAAGAAAAGAATAAATTTTTTTTAAAGGGTAATGAAACATGAACACAAAGTTTATGCTCTCCTCTCACTAAAAATCCCAGATGTATTGAAGTGGTTTTTTTTTCAGAAACTGTAATGTAATTAATTCACTTTTTTCCCAAGCTCTGGCTAGGACATTGCCATATTTCATCTCTGCTTTTCTCAACGCTTCCCTTTCTTCCCCCAAACCAACTTTTATTTCTTAAGAAAAGACACTGGAACACACTCTGTTGTAGTTCTGTAATATTTCAGCAAAGCTGTTTGGATTTTACTTGATTTATTGTAAGTGGTTTTGGGTTTATATTGTCGGAGCTTTAAAATGCAAAATCTTCACGTAGGGGATGTTTTCATATGTTCATGTGACTGATTTCCCACTACAGTTTTAAATTATATGAGTTTTACAGAAACTTATTTACCCATATCCTGAGAATCTGTCATATAAATACTTTTATTGATCTGAGTTTTGGTGCCCAATTAAAGATACTCTCAACGGATGGAGGAATTATCATCAAAGTCCATGGATAATGGCTTCTAAATGAGCTGCTGAAAAGACACTTGACCAATTTCACTGGTTTTAAGACATATTCACCACAAATTTTCTAGAAAATATTCTACACTTTTAGGAAAGGAGGTATGTACTGCACATTGAAGAAAAAAAGCATTTAATAAAATATAAGTAACATTTGATAATCCCTGTGTGAGAAGAGGTTGTTTTCTAATGAAAAAAGAAAAATCATGTAGGATGCTCTGAAAAATGGATGAATAACTAAGTGAAAATAGAGTCTAGGATATCCCTACTTCAGATTTCAACCCTTTTCAATGTTTTGCAGAAATAAAGACATCTTTATACTTAGAATGAGATCTGCTTTCTGACAAAGAGGAGTAATTTTGACTTAAAACCAGTGGAGTCTTTGTACATGAGGAAAATTTCTCTTCAGCTTAAAAATGGGAAAAGGATTATTTTTCCAAAATTGATGTTTGACTTAGAGGAAAAATGTTAGAAATTTGCTTTTGTACTTATTTGCTGTCAAATGTTGTATGTATTAACTTCTTTTGCAGAGAGCAGCCATCTGAATGCCTATTCAAGTAACGAAAGGACTTGTCATAACTGAGTTTGTACAGCACTTTTGGAAAAAGATTGACATTACACTGCTCTAAGTTAAATAAACTTCTAGGATTTATCTCCATATATTACAAAGAGAAATAATTAATCTAAAGGGAGAATTCTTTAAGGATCTTTTTGTGAAAGTAATGAGAGGAGCCAATAGTTACATGCATGAAGTACAAGAAAGCAAAGAGTATCAAAAGACCTGATCAAAAGCACATCTGAGTCAGTAGACAGATAATTATTACCTTCAATAAATTAGAAATATGTCCCTAGTTGTATGTAATATAGATATCTTCCTGTTTCAAGCTCATTCAATAAACTGGCTTTATGAAAAGAAATGTAGCATCTGTAATACTGAACATTGTACTAGATGAAATTTTTCTTGTGATATCAGAAATTTTCAAATCCAGCTGGAAATGAAATAGCATTTTGAAAAAATAAAATTCTTCAAATGTCTTCACAAGTACAAAGGTTTTAATTCAGTGCTATTATTTCACCATTTACTTGTAATACACTTTCCATTTTTATATTTCCTTCTCTATAATGTTCATTTTTTCCAGAGTTCAGGAAATGTGCTGCCTTGTCTGTACTGCCTTGTGATTAGTGGTCTTTCTTCCCAATAGGATCTATTTATGTAAAGAAAGGTGCCCTATCCCTCTGTTTGTGTTTACCTAGAAGACAGGGATATGGGCATCATTTGGGAATTTAATTAAAAAGAAATGGCTAAAATGAACAGAATATTTTAAAAACAGTCCTGTTTTGAATTTTTGTCTGTTTACTAAACTTTTCTTCCCCATGGTATTGTCTTTCTGTTCTACCATCAGACATTGTCTACAGTAAAATCATGGTAGTGATTTTTCTCTGGCAACTTTCAGTCTTTTTATTTGCTAACAGCTATCACTGCTCAAATTGTTCAATACACACCATCTAGTTAGTACTAGAACAATTATTTAATATTTGTAAATGAAATATGACTTTCTATTACGTAGCTAATTATGTTTTATTCAATATCCTATAGAAAAATATTTATTTTAATATTAGGTATTTTGAGTATTGATGATATCTAGTGCATTGTTTCCAATGATTATTTTTACGAAATTGGGATGTCTTCTCAGGCAACTTCTGTGGTTCTTTAAATGCAGTATATTTACCATTTAAAAAAATTTACTTTGCAAGACCAAATCTTCTAATGTCATAAATGTGTGTTCATTATCCTTGTTACACTCCATGCTGCTTTCTCTCCATTTATTTTTGTGTGTTTATGTGCATCACAGTGTTACTACTTCCAAATAATTTTTATACTCTAAAGAGCACCCATCTGCCTTATATCCTGTTAGAAACTTAACAGTCGCGTCTTCAAAGATCTCTAATAAATTATTAAAGCAATTATTTCTGCAAGTCAATAAACTATCTTATAAATATGTGTGGCCCACTTGCATTGTAAGTTTGAAGAAGTTGCTTTACAAATAATTTACATATATTCAAATTGGAATAAACAAGAACAAACATTATAAATGGGTTACCATGTTATATCTGTGCACCAAGCCAGGGTTTCCAGCCTCTAACTCCAAATTATTAATTTGTTTTTACTAATAATTATATACATAATGTAATTTCTCAGAGACCAGTTCAGTTTATCTTACTCCAAAGTACTTTTTAAAAATTAAAGATTGATAGAATCTAAATGAAACATGGTTCACTAAGAATTTTTGGAGGACTCTACTAAAAACTAAGCACATTTTTGCTTATTATCACAACATTTGACATAAACAAGTGCTGTGAGTGTTTATGTACCATATATGGTTTTTTGATGGGTAGCAAAAAATTAAATAAAAGAAATATGTATAGCTTACCTAAGAAAAGCTACATAAAATAAATATCAGAGTAGCAACTAGAACTCAGGATTTTGTCAATTTTATTATATTTAGTCCACTATCGCATAAAACTATTTCAAGTACAATGAGCAGACTTACATTTGGATGTTGCCAAAACAAATTCTGTTTTGTTGTCCAATGTTTGGTAATAGAAATGAGGTATTACCTAAGAACTTATATTCTTCTGTTTGTTAAAGACTAGTATTCAGTTACTCAGCAATTACTGTGAGATCAGTCACACCTTTGAGATCTGTTACTTACTTATCAAACTGTGAAACTTTATTCTAGTCTTGAATATTTTCCATTTCTTAGTTCTGATGGCAAAAGGTTAATTAATACATCTAGTAATCATCTTTAAAAAACAGTTTTCTGAAATTATAATGGTTAGTGAAATGGAGACTGATGACTCATCAACATTTTTTTATTCTTAGGATTCTAAAGTTGTAATTTTATTTAGTCAAATAATAAGTTCTTTATGTCCAACTGGTTTTAATGGGATTTATGTCTTCTGGAAAAGTGGCGTCATGTACGTGACTTCCAAATAAATGAATTACAATCATAGTAAAAACATCTCTGTAATGGAATATAGATTAAAAGGTTATAAAGAACTGCATTTGTTGAAGTCCTTAACAATATGAAGCCAAAGGAAAAAAATCAGCTTTAAAAAGTCACCACTTTTAGAAAGATAAATCCTGTTACATCATGTAACATACCTTGCATAAAAAAGGATTATGCAAGAACAATAATCTAATTTGGAAATTCTTATGGAGTTGAGCATTAAATTTAAGAAACAACCCATTTCCTGCAAGATAGATACTGATGGTGACATCTACAGATAGCATTGAAACACTGGATGCTGTTTCATCCTGGAGGACACAGGATGAAAACCCATTCAAGTTGAGTAACTAGCTGACTAAACTCTGCACTTTACAGTCTATAAAAAGTGTTAAATGTCATACAGACAAGGTCTTTCCATAAATAAGTTAATGAAAGCATTTTTTCTCTGCTTTGTTTAACCCAAAGGCTGTAAAGTTTCAGCTGAGCAGTGCAATCCTACTTAGAGGAGAGGTGCTTTGAGCTTCTGCTTGCCTCTCAACACAAGAAAGACCAGGACACTGTTTCTTTAAGAGTGCTGAGTGTCTTTTTTGGGTCATAGAAAGGACTTTCCCTTTGGAAAATGATGAAGAGACAGGGAGACACAGCATCTAGTAGAGACAAAGGCAGATTTACGCCTCACCGGCGGCAGCTGGCACCCAGAACAGCTGCAGGACCTATTAGCAAGACTATTTCCAGGCTTGGCAAGGGACATAGGGTTATGCCCACCAGGAGTGAATTACAGCCCTGGAGCCACTCTTCTTGGTCAGGGGAGGGCCATGAGTGATGCTGAGATAGCTCTGTGGTGGGCTTTCTAGACCTCCCTTCAAGGCAGGGTCCTTGCTTGATTTCAGATTTGAATCAGGTTCCTCCAGGCAGAGACAAAAAGAGCAAGAGCCATCTCTGGAGTGCCATGGCTAAGCTTAAGCCATGTTTTTGATATAGTAGGTTTTGTCTTTGTTTGGGGTTTTTTTGGTGGTTTGTTGTTTTTTTTTCTTTGAACATATTTTTGCATATTTGTTGTAGGTACACTACAACCTTCTATATTTCCTGCTAGAGATAAAATAGAGAAAAAAGTCTGGAAGTGTTTGGTACAGGGCAGAACTCTGTTTCCCTTGTGTTCTTTGGAGTGGATGAAGACAGAGTCTGGGATGATCTCTGTTTTATAATTGAGAGCCCTATGACCTCTGGGTACTAGAGTACATTACAGTATCCTGACCATTAACATTTAATTACACACACCATATTGGCCATGAGGTATGTAGAGTCAGATGCAGTATACATCACACTCCAAAAACTTTTTCTTCTATTTTTAAAAATTTTTAAATTGGAGACATTCAGACAGATAATTCAAATCTCCTTCCCTTTTCCAGATCCAGTCTAGGCAGAACTGAAGCAAAATAATTGGCAGAAATTTTTGACACATAGTTAGAGAGGGTGTGTATCACATGATTTGGATGGATATTATGAGGTTGTGTCTTCCTGCAGGTACTCAGAAAAGCCTCCCTGACCTTCTCTCAGTTTCCAATCCCTCTACACTGCCATGCAGGATTATGGCCATATGATCAGAGTCCCCCAAGCTTTCTCTTCTAGCTTGTGGCCAGGCCCATCCCAGGCCCAAAAGTTATAGCTATATGTATTTTAACTGGCTCACAGGAATTGCAATAAGCTCTTTGAAGGCTGCATTCAAACCTTTAAATAAATTTATATCTGGAGCATTTCTATAGAAACTTACCAAATAATGTTTCACAACTGTTGATCACACTATTATATGAAATAGACCTCTTTTACAAGAAACAAGGCTGAAATTACTAGAAACTACAGAGAAATAGCCACTAAGTAGAAGTATATGTTTCCAATTAGTATTTTACTGCCTTTCAAAATGGATGTGCAGGGCTTACTAATTTTCTGGCATCCTTCTTTCTAAGAGATAATATCAGTGTTCACTGCTCTTAGAATTCTGCTAGGTTAGATGAAAATCTTTAATCAGAGACACATAAGTTACAGAATCATGTAGAGAGAAACATTAACATTACTGATTTTGTAGCTTACATTATTCAGTGCAATTCATTTGAAGGTCTGTTGTACCTTGCCTGACTGTGGAAAGCCTGATAAGATAGGCCAGTATAAAAATATATATTGGCAGAAATCTGCATGGCTTAAAGGCTTTATCACATGAGTTACAGACTAGACAACTTGATGGTGTTTCCAGCTACTTTGGACCTCTCCACATGACCTGTATTCGCAACTAACAATAACCCTCTTTCAGCAAAACACATTCACTCAAAATCTATGTACTTCCATAGAAGAATCTAAACAAAAGTAGTGACTTCCTGCCTATTAAATCATTCTATGCAAGAATTCTTAATTAGAAAACATTTAAATTATTATACAGAAAATATTTCCTTGTTTTCTACAACATTTGTTGTAGGAAAATATATGCAGAAAGCCCTGATATTTATCTTTTATAGAGAGTACTATATGGATGTTCATGGAGAAAAAATCCTCATCACTTACCTACTTTTCATTATAAAGCTAGATAACCAACCAAATACTATATTTTTTCTGGGATTTATATTGATTCACCCTGCTGTGAATACAAATTATAGGATATGACACCAAGATAATAAGACAAAAAAAGAAGAAAAAAGGGTGAAAATTTCTTTGTTTGCAAATCTGGAGCATTAATTTTGTTCCTGTGAGGCAATCTGGATGAAGCTTCTGCTAAGCAAATTAGATATAAACTGAAGGTGAGGGCAAAAGGGTCACCACAGCAAGGGAGCATCGAGTGACAGGCACTGGGACCTCCGATGCATGGCTTGTAGAGCAGATGTTCACAAGGATGCAGTGATTATTGAACTGGTAATAAAAAAGCATCAGCTTACAGGCAGCCACGATGGATGCTGGTAATTATAAAGCATCCCCTGGGAGGAAAATGACACAAGTCAGCCGCATCTCTGCAATCACAGGGGCATAATTAAAGCTCTGGTAACAGTTGTTAATAGGGTGCAAATAAAACAGGGGGAAAATTTGAACACAGTCTTTTTCTTTTTTAAAGAGACGGCAAAGGACAATGTAATTACAGAGACTGCATGGTTTTTAATTTCATAATACAGTAAAACAAAGACCTTTAATGTATTTTATACACCCGTATACACACCATACCAAACAAAGCAAAAGTGATGTAGACTTTGACTCTGTGGCATGATGGGGAGAACAGATTTTTTAACCAGAATGTTTATATTTTAATTTTCAAAATGGGTAAAGCACAAATATGTAAAGTAAATGTCATATGTATAAATATTTGGCCATTTCATCCTCACAGGAGAGGTACAATGACAATATATATGTTTAGCTACTCCTATTGGCATTATTGTAGGCACAATAATATTAAGATACTAGCAGAGCAGGTCATAAAGTCTTTTATTAGACCCACAGGAAAAAGCAAACAAATTCCCAATTTTCATACTGTTCAGGTATTTTTCAGATATTTAAAACATACTTTTGGCATCCAAAAGTATAACTGATATGTTCTGTTGGGTTTAATGATCCATGAATACCCTATGCATTTCACATCAAGCACACTTAAGGCTCAGACATCAATTTCAGTAGAAATCCTTATGAAGTGCTAGCTACATAAAAAATGTAAAATCTATCCTTCATGTACAATAAAGACCAGTCAATCATACTTTGGCAGAGAATGATAAAAAATGTCTTTGGTCTAAATATTTCAAAATTCAAGTGGTTTTATCTAACACCATAATTAGTCAAAGAACCATATAGCTGTATTTCTCAGAAATTGTTGAGTCTGCAAGTTTTTGGAGTCTCTCTAACCCGTTTTGTTTGAGTGGTTTTGAAACTTTGTTTTCACATACCTGATGTCTTTAGTGGTGCACAAGTTTTTCAGAGTTTATTCAAGAAACAGATTCTTCTCAAGGAGTCTGGTATTATAAGACTTTAGTACGACACTTGATTACTTTTGTTTCACTCTTTGTGATGTTTCCCAGCAGACAATATTGCAGAGCTCTTAAATTTTTTTCTAACAGACAACATACAGCACCACATTTTGGTATGTTCTTCAAGCTCTATTAATTAGCTAATATTTAAGGGCTTTCAATTTTTTTTCCTGCTTCCATCAGAAGGATACACTGATGAGGATTAGTGAGATATATATTTGGCCAATTTATTCGTTAAAAATGTACAGGAAGTTTGGTTTTTGTGAACACAATATAAATAAACACTAAGAAAAATGTTCATTATTCTGAACCTTCTTTTATACCAAGAACAAGCTTGCCTGAAGGAAACTATCCTTTTGTCTGTTTTTTATGGAGGCCCACTCTGAACTTTGCACTCTTGCAATGTCAACTTTCTGTTTCACTGTTCCTTAAAAACACATGTACCTACACTGGAAACCCAAATCCTAACCTATCCCTTGAACTTTAATCATCGAATCATTTAATTCATTACTACCAAAAGATTTGACGTATTGGATGATAATTGAAGTTTGTTTTTTCAATCATTAAACAGGAGAGAATTTAACTTTTTCTTATTAAGACTAAATGAAGGGATTTCAGCCAGAACTGTGATTGATGTCTGCCATTAGTATCTGTGGCATAGCAGTATTAAGATAGCATTAGAAATCATTGATAACCACCAATAGATTCTATTGAACAAATAGCCAATACTAATTGCAGGAGACAATTAACAGGTTTAATGTAAAATACTCATGCAGTGTTTAATGAAAGAAACCTGAAGAGAATTCAATCAGATGTCAAGTGTTGAGCATGAAATTTAAAAAAAAAATTCTATGCAGAAGAAAACATAAAATTACAATTGCTTTGCTAAGATGCTACTATTTAAATTGAAAAAATGTTGAAAACTATTATATAAATCATATTCCAATGAACGACTGAGAAAACTTCAAAAGAATAACATAATTAACTACTCATAATTTCCCATTGTGCTGCATTTTGCTGTGGTAATTTTCTTCACAGTAGCTAGCATGGGCTGTTTTCCATTTGTGTTGGAAAGGGTGCTGCTAATATGGGGATGTTTTTGTTACTGCTGAGCAGGGCTTGCACAGAGCCAAGGCCTTTTCTGCTTCTCACTCCACCAGCCAGAAGGCTGGGAATGCACAAGAAATTGGGATGAGACACAGCCAGGCCAGCTGACCCCAGCTTATCACAGGGATATTCCAGATCATATGGCATCATGCTCAATGTGAAAAGCTGGGAGAAGATGGAGGAAGGGGGAGGTGTTCCAAGCTGTGTTGCTTGTCATCCTGCTCTTTTATTTCTTACATGTTCAAGAAGCAAAAATTTCATTTCATTTGTAATTCTTTGCCAATTTGAAACAACACAGCAAAACTTCTAATAACATCAGCTGGAAAATCATTTTATATTGTTAATGTGTGAGAATAGAATAGCCTGTCTCAAATTCCAAATTAATTTTCAAAACTATAAATGATTTTTGTGGGAAGGTTATATAAAAAGCCTCAAATTGGTAAATAATAAATACAAGAAACAACTGTGTAAAGAAAGACTAAAGATTTGTATCTTCTATATATTTACCACAGATGCAGAATACAGAATTGATTGCATTGTGAATCATGCTAACTATAATAAAGTACATTCTAGACAACTCTTTCCTGTCATCTTCCCTGTGTGGAAGAAATGCCCACATTCCATCACTGCATCTGACATGATACATAAGCCTCTCTGTCTAAAGACTAAAAATGCAGGAAACTAAGCTCCTCTGTCTGTTATGAGCATGTTCAGTCCTACTCCAATAGTACAACTGTGGGACATAACTGAGAACATGTTTACTGCTGCATATATAGGCAGCAACCATTTCTTTAATTTCAGTAGTTTCACCAGTGTGAAAGTGGTCTTGATGACATCAAACTGAAGCCTGATGTTGATAGCACAGCAAAGCTGAAATGTCATGAACTCTAGGGGGTTTTCAGTACGATTATTTTCAGGTATGATTGGACATTAATAAGGTCACAGCCCTATAGTTTCAATACTTGCAAACAGCAAAACTGTCCCCTTCTAAAAGACTGTGCAATCACTAACAGCAAAATAATGGACTCTCTATGCAGGAAATTCAATGACTCTGAAAAGTCTCACATAAATAAAATACCTGCAGACCCAGAGAAAATTTGTTTGTCCTACACCTAGATGAAAGAAAAACAGCTGAACAGGAACTAGATATATGCCTTACAGATAAAATTTCTACCACTGATTTCACAAATGGCTCAAGGTGCTGTAGTTAACCATACACTTTATGCACTTGAGCTGCACACTGAGTCATTTTTTCATCATGTGTTTTAAAGTATTTTAACACTGTTGTCATTTAGGAATGGTACTCCCCAGTTCAGTGTTTAGGATCTTCTCTTCCATAGTTTGTGTTGTATTTCCACAGAGACCACCTGGCCAAGAGATGTTTATCTCCTATTGCCTACTTAAGCAGTAATCTGTCCTGTTAGGGGTAGCTGATGACTCTGCACACCACAAGTTTGCATTGTGCTGTTGACTGCAGTTAAATCTGGACTCTGTCATAACTGGCCATGTGTTTAAGTATTTATTGATAGTCATTAAATTTTTACACCATTTGCTTATATTTTCAGCAGAAAAATGCACATCTATATTTATACTAACATACTTCCACTTGCATTCAGCTCTTTATGATATCTTTACTTTCAAATTAGCTATCAGTTATTTGAGTAATGTTATGGTATCTGTTAGTTCATTTGCTAGCTAGACAAACTCCTATTTAGTTTCATTTTTATTAGTAGTACTATCAATAGCCTCACCTCGTATCTGCTATCTTTATAGAAAAAATATGCCTTTTCCACTTAAAAATGTGCCTTTCTGATAAGTTCTTCTTTGAAGAAACTATATATTATTGAAATTTTTTGTTGATTTTTTGGTAATATCCTATATTTTTTCATTCTTTCACTGGAATTTCTACCAATAATCTATTATTAAGTTGTTTTGCCCCACAGTTGCTTTCCTAATCTCCAAGTGCTTTGCAGTAATACTTCTTAACAGTAAATGTTGCAGTTGTCACCTACAGTTCTGGAGTTTGGTTTCCTTTAAGGTAAAACAATACATTTGGTTTCATTTTAGCACAGACTTCTGTGACAAATTTTTGTATAATTTATAAGTAATAATGTACTGATAAGAAAATGATGTTTCTGTTGTTAGTTCAAAAATGTAAAACTACAACAGAATATTTCCCCTAAATGGTTAATAACAGCTATCAGCAGTAATTTGTCTTACCATACTACTTTTCTTACTGTGTAGCCACCATTCACAGTAAGTTCACAGTCAGTTCAAAAAATGTGGAGTACAGGTTAGTGAACATTAAAACACATTGAAAAAAACTTATTTTACATTTCTGCAGCTTCATTGCAATGTTGTGTGTCTTTTGAAATGTTCTATGGCAGCTGGACTAAAAACCATTTGATTTTGACCACCACGAGTGAAGCAGCAGTACTCTTCTGGCCCTGTGGCTTGTTGTAAATAGCAGAGAGGGTCTGTATTGGATGATGATTCTAGGCATTATACACTGAGGAAAATTTATATTTTTAAAATATTCCACCTGCTACCAGTTGAGTCAAACTATTTTTCTAATGAACTGGAAAACTAGGGCAAATTTGATTTCCAGAATTCCTTTTAACTAAAAGTGATTGTAATTTTCAGGACTGCCTGTCAAAAAGCTTACTGGATATCCTCAATCAGTTTAAAGGGTAGCAATAATCTTTCTGGCATAATCTGCATGAATCTTATTGTTTTGCCAAGTGCTTAGTGACAGCAGAAGCCCTTTACAAATCCTACTACATAGGAATTCTTGATGTAATTTTTCCGATTTTAAAAACATCAAATTATCTCCAATTTGTTTCAGTTTATTTCCCTCTTGTGAATGGTTCTGTGCCTCACATATAGCTTCATTTCTCTGTGTTAACCCACAGCAGGAGGGCAGATGTCACAGGGTGACTTTACTACCTGTGCTTTCTCCTCTCTGATAGAACTAGTTCACATGCCAGTTTTAAATAGCCTCCCCAAAATGTGTAATGGCCACCACCCACTGAGATCTAAGTCAGCCCTGTTCAATTGGAACTTGGCCAAAACTGTGCTGCTGTGATGCAGAGCCTGTCACACTGCTTCTCCCTCTGATGTGGAAATGGAACTAACAGTCAGCAAATCTCTTTAATTTGAGCCTCTTAGTTGGGAAATATCAGTAGGAATCTTTACTTAAAATACCAGCAGCCAGCAATAATGGCAAAAAAAAACCCTTTTCTAGTTCTCTGTGTAATCTTTGTTTAAACTTCCAAAGGTGTGCAAAGCAAGGCTACAGAACTGTCAGTTTGCAGAGGAAGAAAATGCATCAGTCATTGTTAATTTTCAATGAACAAACAGCTCCTTAAGTAACTTCTCTGACTCCTCAAGCCTCCAATGTACCAATCTGGATTTTTGAAGCACTTATCTCCCTAGTTTTGCAAAGGAATAATATTTAATATTATTATGAATCTTTGAATTCTTTAGATTTAACCAGATGCAGAATGTTCTTACTGCATATTTTGTTGTAACAAAAATCCGCATTGCATTGATGTACAGTCATAAATGTTACATTAAATATGGGTAAAATTTGGACATGATCTTATAGAGATATAACAGACTTCAAAATTTTCAGTGCACCTGAAATAAAAAATAAGGTGAGGTGTGATGAATTGTGGATGAAGAGACAAAGGGATGGATTAGGTGAGAGTTAGCAAGTTGGCAGTTGCAGTGTTATTACTGCTCATTTGCAGGTGTGGTGGGACAGAGAACACATGAGGAATACTGATAGAGGCAAACAGAAAACTGATTCACCAGCTTCTTTCTTACCATAATTCCCTCAAAAGCTGCTTCTCTTCTCCGAAGCATGTGTGAAAGAAAACAGCAACAGAACATATGTTGATACTTTATATCACATAAAAGAAATAAAAAGATTGTTTGCAAAAGTGGCTTGAAACTGATGGCTTGCCAGGGCTGACATGGTGACTGATGCATCTCTTTGGACATCCCCCATTTCAGCTGGACCAGCAGGGCTGTGTGCAAGTGCACAGGGCAGAGCACAGCCATGCCCAGATGTGTTGAGCCTATTCAAATATGCAGATGTGTGTAGGCAGATGACCACGAAGTGGAGACATAACTGGAGAGCAACAGAGTCCATTTACTTTAGGGGTTTTCTTCCTCTAAGACAGAGTTCCAGAAGAAGCAGCACTTGGGAATGCCTGTCATACTTTCAGAAGTCAACATGTACTCCTGAGAGAGTATTCCCCATCTGCTCTAGGACAGATTTTAAACAAGAGCTGCAGAGTCCTTAAGAATATGTTTTGAAGTTACCTTGCAGTACTTGCTCTATACGCTGCTTCTATCTGGCAGCTCTTATTGTGATCAGCTCTTTAACAGATTCCTGAGAAATAAGGCTCCCTGGTTAAATGGCTCTGTGATACCTCCATGATGGAGAAATGATTAATAAAGCAGTGATGTTCCTGAGATGGTATGTGGACAGTTCATGCCACTGCTATAATCAAAGACATGATTCTGCAGTCACCTGACACTGACAGAAAATTACTTTGATATTGGTGTGCCCTAAGGGAGAGGGAAAAAAAGCTAAATATTCAGGATTGAATACTTGTTACTGTGAAGGACAAAGTGCTTTCTGAGTCAATAGGAAACCAACCAGGAAACCAACCAGCAGATTACTAAAAGAAAACTTAATTTCACCCATCACTTTGCTCCTGACTGATCATGTCATAAAACCATATGTAAGGCTTCACTTCAGTCAAGCACAAAACAGAGATATTAATAGAGCACATGGTTGGTTTTCTTTTTACATCAGTCATTGAAGTGAAAAAATAAAATAAGCTTTTACAACCATTAACTTCTCTGTCATTTTTCTGATGAATAGGAATTCTCCAGATTAATTTAGTTTAAAATCAACAACAGCTTCTTTTAATTTTGTGTATTTTTCTTTAAATTCCAAATTTTTGAAAGCAGTCTCACAATACACAATTTTCCATAGGCATACAGTTTCCAGCATGTGCAATTGATTCCACAAACTGTGAGTTTACCTAAGTTTACATTTTTGGTGAATAAAATATTTGACTGAAAAGCTTTGAAAAGCTCTAATGATCATCTTTGTCCTTCTCACAGATAAGTTTATGAACACATCATGAGAATATCTTGTTTCTGTTGCTATATGAATGTAAGGACTTTTTAATGTGCAGGTTGTGACAAAATCTCTTATATTCCTCAAATTTTACAATAGTCTGCCTCAGAGCATGAACTTTGCATGCTGCAATTTAGTTATGCCAAATGGGAATACTCTATGGAAAGTCTTTTTTTAATCCAAAGTTTTTAGAAGGCCAGTTTGCATAGCAAAAAGGGTCTTATTACTCAAAAACAGAAACACATGGATGTTGTTTTCTGGTGGCTCATCACAATGCTTCAGGTATATTAATCTTTCCAAGGGAACACTCAAGACAAAGTCTGATATATAATTTATATAGTTTTTATAATTTACAAAGTTTGACATATAATTTATATATCTGTAGACAAAAATTTTGTAGTGGTAAGTATTTCCACCAGAACTTTCTCATGCACCGTTTTTGAAATGATTTTGTGTTGTTTTTACTGAGCTTTCCTGTCAAAAACCAGCTTTCATCACCAGACTGGGGCCTTCTGTTCAGCATTTTTAGAGCAGTCAGGGGTGAGGGTATGAGACTCCCATGCCTGCATTAATAAATTGCCATTTGCCTCTGCTCCACTATCTCTTGCTCCCTCTGCAGCAACAGATCACATACTGATAGTAAATCAGCTCCAGTATGTTTTCCTAATTTTAGTTTTGGGCTAGTCTATCTAATAGTAAAAAACATCTGGTCTAGTTTTGCTTTAAATCTGATCTATATAGCAGGGATCTGATTACCAAGGGACCAGTGGAGTCACACCAGGTCAAGTTCTTTACCTGCATGGAGTTAAAGCGGAATCTGTGTGAATAATAAGGTACTGCTTTATATTATGTTATGTCATTTTTATAGGAGTAACACCAATAATAAAACTTTGATATTACAGCAGATTTAGGCAATAAATTTCAGACAAGTAAAGAAACCCAGACTATGATACAGTCAAGATACAAGAAAGATGAGCAAAATCATTTTAGTATGAAATTGTCAGGCCCCTCATATGAATTTGGCAGAGTTTATGTTATAAACAAGATATTCTTTAAAAAAGTAATCCTTGCAAGAATTTTACTTGGTAGACTCCTGGTAAACCATGCATCATGAGTGTCTGTGTGAGTCTCATGAAAATTGAGGAAAAAAGTGATAACATTTATAATAGGAAGTTGCTTTTCATTCTGTACTTAATCTGCTTAGATAACAATACATAAAAAACAATTCTGATCTCATGAAAAAAAACAAACCTCAAATGAAATTCCTCACTGAATGTTTTAATTTCTGCTCTCACTTGAATTATACAGTACTTCCACATATTTTTCGAAGTATATTTCAATCTTTTCAACTTGCTGGAAACTATATTTTTAAATTTTGTGTCTCTTTTTATGCTGTCAAAATAGCATACTACTTTGTTTCCTGTGTTTTATAAATCTGAGAGCATCTCAGGGTCATCCTGAGGCAACATGAGAGAATATAAAAAAATTTTTATAGCCTGGGGTTAAAAAAAAGCCTTTCCCAAATCAACAGTATGTTAGGGGATTTCTGCTCCCTAAAGTAACATTACTGCTTATGCACTCCTGGCTAAAAGTTCTTTTTTACTTGGCCTTAGGAAGAGTGCATAAATAGCAACATTGCTTTAGTCAGAAGGAATTAATTATTGAAATCAATTATTGTTTCTTTCAGACTACTGCAATCAGTCCACAATGACTTGATGTAAAAAAGTAGTTTTCTTGCTTGCCGTTTTTGTGAAGGTCAAATCAAATAAATCATAAAAGAAGGTTTCTGGCATAGGACTTCTATCCCCACAGATTTTTTTGGCTTTTACTTTGCATAATGCTGCATTGGCAGGGAGTGATAGTCACATTGGTAGTAGGTAGAAAACAGGTATTGTTTTGATCAGCTACATTATAGAATACAGTCTGTTTTTATCATACAAAACCTTATGAAATCAGATTTGCTTCTACATAGCATTTTGCCGGTATCCAAAGGCTTGAAATCTGCAATAAAATACTCCACAGAGCTACAGTTGGGGTTACATGCAAACACAGGGAGAGAGCTGGGTGCTGATCAAGCTCTCTCACATGACACAGGATGCCCCAGGGCAGGCATCTAACATCTGATTTATACCAGACCAGAATCTGGCCCTTTGTTTCTTACTAAGGTCATTGTTTTTCCTTCTTTGTTGTGATTAAAGGTATTCCTATCTTATTTCTCTTGCCATAAAAACCCATTGAGTGGAAGAGAAAATTCTTTTTCCAGCTGTATTTTCTAACATATTCATGGCCACTGGGAAGACTATAAAGCACCATGATTTTCAAGTTTTCTCTTTAATGTAGGTGAAACTACTGTCTTCTTTGTTACTATCTTGCTTATTTTTTAGTTCCCTAGAGTCCATGCCTTTCTGATCTTATGCTTTTGGCCTTACACAAAACATTTCTAAATATCTAACTTTTTCTGGAAAAGGTGACTCTACATTTAGAGGCTGTTCTCAGAATGGGTATTTCCTGACACCTGAACATTAACTGTCTGTGAGCAACACATGGCTTCTTCAAAGATGTGTCATAGAGGGCAACAGCCAGAACTTCCTGCAATTACCACAATACCTCTGTGAGCAATATTGGTTCAGGGTCTTCAGATCCCACTAGAACTTGAACTTGCCACAGAGGACAAGAGGTAGCAGCACACATGCTGCCTTCTTGTAAAATTCAGGGGATCTGACCTCTCCTAACTGCAGGATGCTGTGTGCTGATTTAACTGCTTTGGCTTCATTAAACTTGCTGGAGGAAACACACAAATGCACATACATGCAGACAACAATATATATTTTTGTAATTATTGACAAAAGGTGTATTCAGTTTGATATTATGGCCTGATGGATTAAGGATGCAGAAATTTCTGAATTAACCACCCCTCTCTTGAGCAGTCTAATACATAAAATTTATATTTATGTGTAGCTATGCTAATATACGTATCAATGTGTTGACATGATACAGGAATTGTGGATCATATACTTTGATACTTCAAATTGCTATAACTCCACTGGAGCCAGTGGTTCTATGTTTATAATGTCTATAATTACAATAGAAGATACAGTTCTCTGTACCTTAAATTGCAACTTTGACAGCTGTTATCATATATCTGCTTCTTATTTGATAGATTAATTGAAGCTTTCCTCAGCTGGCTGCAACATGCTGCCTGCCAGGCGTGCTGGCAGTGCTGACTCTAACAGACATCCTACATCACGTTCTTCTGCTCTTCTGCTCACTTGTTGTGTGCTCCTGGCCCACAACAAGTGATTCACTGCGTGGAAGCAAAGATTCTGCTCACACCCTTACAAAACAGGTTCAGTGTTGCTTGAGATGCCAACTGTATGAAACATCTTAGTATTGGTCTGTGGGGCTCCTGGATCTGATGGTAGAGCAACTTCTGCCTCACTCTATAGGAGCTAGTGGCAGACTGGGAATATTTCCCATCTCAATATAAAGTTGTAGTTTAGTCACTCCCTAAATTGTGTGATGCTTTCCTGGAGATATTGTTGTTATTAATGAACATTTCTAACTCTGAAACCAGAGCTATTTACTTAAGTCATGATGTTTTATTCTATAAGCCTTACTACAGCTGATAAAACTTGGAGACATTTCTATTTCCGTTTACAGAAAATTCAATAGATAACAAAAACTTGTTTAACTGCAAAGGGTGAATTTGTCTTCTTCAGCTGATAGAAAAGTATATTGGTTTTGTGGTCAGAGATTCTGTCAAAGAATACTGGTTCTCAAATTGATGGTCATTTTTTGCTTCATGCAGTGCATGAAATATGTTATTCATTTTATAGTACAAGAGCTAGTTTAAAAATTCAGGATTGACTGAGTTCTCCTGAGTGAAAAGCTGTCACATTCATGTATTCTCAAATAGTCTTACATATGACTTAGTGAAGAAAACTGCATATACTTATTCTGACTTTATGGATGTGTGGACTTAATTCTTTGGTGTGTCTTGCTGGTACTAGTAAGGGACAGAATTTTGGTTAGCCCTACAAAAACACACAAATTATTGAAAACTCAAAAAATATTGTACACGGAATATTTGAAAATATGCAGAAAATATTATTTTAAGGTTTTTGCATGTAACCTTTTGTAATGTGGAAAATATAATGAAATTAAATCAATGACAAAATATTTGTGGCCCCTTATAAAGAAATACAAATTCCAGAAGATTTTCAGTATACTTTGAGTTAACAAGAAAGTGACCTAAAGAGCACTGATTAGAAGGAAGGTGAGGAATCAAAAAAGGGCACTATTCATTTCATCTCTGTTTCTATTAATCTTCATTTACTTACCTTTCTTTGCTGCATTTTTCCTACCTGCTTTCTTTTTATCAGCTTTCTATTTTTTAAAAAACCTGCTAGTCAAAAGTGAAAGGGAAGAATTTCTAAGACCATATTAGAAAGACTTCAGTAACTCTTGGTGAAAATTAATTTCATTATGATTTCCATTTTATAATTAATGTCATTAAACCTAAAATGTAAAAGTCAATAAAAAATCTTAAATATTTTTTTCTTACTTACCTCTTAAACTCTTATTTAAAAAAATAATTTATGAGATCTTAATGAAGACTCCCATATTTTTGATGACTCTTGAGATTTTGCCTTGCAATAAATAAAAAGAAATAATAATGATGTTTAAAAAGTTTTACTTGAGAGTACATTCCCATCCAGTGAGCCCTGCAGTTTACCTGGAAGGAGAGGGTTTAAATGCAAGGTCACTTTTTATTCTTCATATCATCACTGTTATGATTTTAGTGTATTAATGGTCTTTGCCATTCGTGAAGTAAGCGATCTCTTAAATCAATAAGCATGCTCAGCTGCTTGCCATTAAAATCAATCAGTGCTACCCTTCTGTCTGATGTCATACTCAACTGTAAATATTAAGTAAGCTGTCACCTGGTTTTTCATTGTGCTTCACCTTTCAGAAGATAGATTTCTTCTCTATCAGTTATATGTAGAAGTCTTCTTAATTATCTCTAATATTTCCCTGTGGAATCGGGATCTCTTTAGGAATTGAAATGACTGTCCACTGTACTGAAAGGCATAATATAAGATAAATGGTTTGCAATTACTGATGTTTTAAAAATTAACATAACGGAAAAAATTGTGACATTATGAATAAAGACTGGAGAAATACATTTGGATATTACTACACTTGTTTTAGATATTAGCCAGTAGAATAACCTTCTATCTCCATAGTTGAGTTTGGAAAATATGCAGGTCAGTTATACCTAGATATGACTTTTTTTTATTGGGATTCGATTTGGAAAAATCTCATAAATGCACTGTCATGATATTCTGATTATTGAGTGTATGAGACAAATGAGAGAAATTCTGTTTCATTTATTTCATTATAAATGCAGAGAAATTAAAATTATTTCAGAGGAATTGATTTTCAACTCTAATGCCCAGAGGAGCTCTTCATTGCTTACACAAAGAAGAAAAGAACAAAGATATTAAAATTAGCACATGTGGGACTTAATCCGCTCACTTTGACAAAGGGAAATGCAAATTATAAATGAGATAAAATAGACATATGAAAGCATGCTTTTCTTGAAGCCAGCAGAAAATGATAGAGCTATTACTCTTGCTGGGGCTGGTGTAGTGGGTGGGATGATTTGGATTTCAGTGGGGCAAAACCTTGTGAAGAGAGAGGTGCATGCTTAGCCTTTCCTACTTTGTAGGTTGCATTAACCAGCTTTGGGATGAATGGGGTTATGCAGAATTCCTGCTTTATCTTGTGTCTAGGTAGACATTGGAAATGGAAATGGAAAAAAACATTTTTTCCACAATGTTCTTCTGCTGGACTAAATCAGACACAGTTCTCCAAACTGAAGTTACACTGCTTTGAACACATTCATACCTATGTATGATTTGCTGCACATTTGCATTTCAGGTTCAAGTCCTGTGGCCAAACATGCTTTTTAAGGACTATATATTCTGTGTGAAGTCTTTCTTATAGGATTCTTATAACTTTTAGTTGCAGAAAACTTGAGATTCAAATAGGGTGTCAGAAAAAATTAGACTTCCTAGTTAGCAAAAAAATAGTTAAGCCATTTTTTATCTGCATCTTAATAATATGAGAGATCTCAAATAGATAAATTTGAATGACATGTACTTGAATTTCATTTAACACTTCAGGGTAGTAGACTGATATTTCTACACAGACACCTCAAACTCCAAAACACTTGCCTGTCTTTACAGACTGATTGCAAAACCTTTCTACCTTGATCATTATGGAATCATAGAATGGTTTCTGTTGGAAAGAGACTCAAAGACCATCTTGGTCCAGCCCCTCCTGCCACGGGCAGGGCCACCTTCCTCCACAGTAGGTTACCCAAAGCCCCATCCAACATGGCTGTGAACATGACTACAAATGGGGCATTCACCACTTCTCTGGGTAACCTGTTCCAGTGCTTCACCCCACTCACCACTGAGAATTTTTTTCTAAAATCAAATGTAAACCCACCCTTTTTCAGTTTAAGACCACTAGTCCTTGTCTTATCACTCCATGTCTTTGAAAAAAGTCCCTCTCCAGCTCTCTTGCACACATCTTTCAGTACTGAAAGGCTGCTAAAAGGTGTCTCTGGAGCCTCCTCTTACCCAGGCTGAACAACCCCAACTCTGATCATCTCTGTACTGTATTCTGAGTATTCCAGTTATCTCTAGAAATTTAGAAATCAAAAAGTGGCTCACTTATAGATCCAAACTGAAAATAAGTTACACGTCTGACTGAACTTTATTGGTGTCTTATATCACCTGAATGCAAATGTCCAGCTGGAATTTGTCTACAGGGAATCTTGATGAAATTGCCATGGGGATTTTTTACTAACCTGCCATTTCAAGTCTCAGCAGATGAACTGAAATTTCTGAAAAGCACAGCACCCTATTGTACTTTAATAGAGGGCTGATACGGTACAGGCTTTATGGAGGTAGTGACATAAAACCAAATTCCTAAAAAGTCCGGGAAAAAAGCTGAGTGCTCATGCTACTGAGTTGTGAATTAACTGAAAATTTGAATGGAAAGGAGTTGGAGCTGTCACTTAACTATAACAATTACATTCTCTCTGCTTGATGTTTCATTTTGGAATCTTCTAAATATACTCCACCAAAGGCAGAAATACAGTTCAAAACTTGTACTGCTCTAATACATTGCTAATGTATTTTTGCACTTCTGAGTAGGAGATGATGACTTGTGGCTTTCTTTGAAGCTCATAGAAAACAGTTCCCTGATTTCACAGAAGTTATTTAGGAGATTTTAGCCTGTTTCTTCAATGGCATGTCCTTGGAGAGACTGCAGAACCTTCCATATTTTAAAGACAGCAATGCTTAATTTTTTGTCTTAGCAGCTAATTTTGATGGTCAAAACATATTTCCTCGCTATCTGACAAGGTTTCTCATTTTGCTTCACCTTTCTGTTGCTCTAAAAACTAATAATCTTGACCAGCCCTTTCCATTTACTCTGATTTTCCCAAGAGGATGTCTTTTTTTTTCCAGCTAATTAAAATGAAACAAAAACTGAATTGTCTTTCTGAAATGACCCTGTGATTTATTAATATCTTCAACTGGAGCTTCCTAGGCAATTCTATGGCAAACAGTAGTGCTTGCATGCAAAGAGATTGCTGTTACTAGGGAAAATTTAGGTAGATAAGACATCTTCCTTGAATTGTTTCTCTTTAGAGACTAAGGTACATGAAGAAATTCATTGCTTAGGTTATGTGGTGGGTCGTATTAATGACTCCATTTCAGTCAAATCACCCCATAGACTATAACAAATTCCATTTCAGATGTAATTTTAAAAATTATTTCTCATTGAGCCACCTTTAAGTTAGGTTACCACTTGCTCAAAAGCTCAATTCAATACCCTGTAATACAGTTTACTCTATTAATTTCATCAACAGAGATTATCCTTCATGAAAAATGGGTACTTTTCTCTCAAAGCAGCACATCTAGATCCATGCCAAGCCCCTCAAGTCCTGAGTGAGTTTGCTGCTAAGCCAACATGTATAAGAAATACAATAGCAGCAATATTTATTATTAACCATATGGCTTTAAAGAATAAATGTATAGGATTTTAAGGTATATTAAATATTGTTTTAATTTCATATTTTTCTCTTTTTTTGTTAATCTTGTTTATTATGCGTGTTGTAATAGTTTTGCTTTCTCAGCTTTTTCAATAACAATAAGTAATCTGTTTTGTTCTATAACTTAATTTTCTCTGGTCTTGATGAATAGTTTAAACTGCTTCAAGTTTTTATTCAGTTTTGTAATCTGTTGGGGCTTTTTTGTTTAGTTTGTTTCGGGTTTTTTACTAATGTATCCTTTCTCAGTTGATTAGATTCACTTTCAATAAATTTATTAATTTATTATTAAATATTTTCTTTCTTTAGAGAACAACTGCTTTGGAGGGTTCAAAGCATCACAACTCATTAATAGTGAATTGCCTCATATTATTAAAATCAATTTGCAGTCCTTATTATGGTTATCTGGACTAAAACCACTGTATCGCTACTTGGGAATAATTTAGCTTCAGACATGAGAAAGAAATCTGTACTCTTTCTTTGCCATAGCTAGTAAACTTTGAAAAGAATAAACTTTATTTTCAACATTACAATCCAAGGTTAAAATAAAATTATAAATTAGTCTGGAGTCATTACAAAGAAGAAAAAAATTAACATAAAAAATTAACATAATTTTTTAATGGTTATGCAAAGGCTTGGTTTTGCTTCAATGAAAGGACTCCTTGAATGTAGTTGTCTCAGAACAGACACTAACATCCATCAACCATTATGCAAATGATATCACAATCCCATATCTCCCAAGGTGATTCAAAATATACACTTATTCCACCAAAATGAGGAATTCTTAGCTTTTTAAACTTCATTTCATTTATTTTATTATAGCACATATTCTCTGCAGGAATTATGGTTTAGTATGTTAGGAAGACACTGGGATACTTTTTAGCCAGGTGTATAAACCTTGTCAAAGTATAGCTTCTTCTTATATTCAGGTTGCCTATTTGTATTGAATATGCAAGTTAAACGGCATGTGAAAAAAACATATCTCTCATCAAGTGTGCTGGTCTTTATTGTCTTTTGTTTTCTTCTAAGAAAAATGTATTTCTCTTTATACTGGGGACCAGATCTGCTCGCACTGTTCAAGTGGAGTAGGTGTTTAAATACTCCGAGGTTGTGGGCTGTAGCACATATGTACTTACTCATTGTGTATCAAGACAACAGAGTCAAGAGTTTAATGATTTGCAGCAGTTTAAATTTATTAAGAACTTGAAGACAAAGGAGGATCTTATTGAAACCAAAAGCTATCAGGCTATGTCCTGATAAATGCTATATTCACTCAATGCTTTTACATGAATTAAGTCTAAAATGTTGACTTGCATGTTTAAAGTTAAGTTGAAAATAAGTGCTTTGTTGGACGGAGTCCCAGAAATCTGCCTCCTTGAAAGAGTCCACAGAGGTTCATCAGCAAAAGTTCACTGCTAGTACAGAAGTTGCCTATACTTTGCAGTGCAACTCTGCTTACTTTGTCCTTGACCTAGTATATTCTGCTTCACCATTTGGAAACTTTCCCAAATTCTTTTTTTTCAGTAATTTCTCAGATAATATTGTCTTAAATGTCCTACCACTCTTATCCCTTTTAATTGGAAACTCTAGCTAGTTATAGATGACATCTTTTGCTTTTTCAAGTTCTGAACTATTATTTCCTTTGTCATTCATTATAGTACTTTAAATAAATATTTTAAACTTTTTGTCTTTTAATTTAGTGTTTAGCATTTAACATAATTTTCCTTCACACATACTCACTTTTACTTATAACAGTCCCTTCTGCATTTTGTATAATATCTTCACTCTCATTGTCTCTTTGGGAACAGTACATTTTTTTAATGTCTGATACCAAGATTTTTCTAGTCTAATCTTTAGGGTCAGAAATAGTGCAAAGAAGTCCCTTGCTCTGGCAGATTTTATAGCACACCTGCCTGATAGAGTACAGAGTATTTCTCCCTACAGATCTAACTGATATATGTTAGGAGAAAACAGGGGCTAACCTGAAGATGTTCTTTCTCATTACTGCTGATACGTTTGGAACGACACAAGGAATAATGCGCCTGGTAAATCTAAAGACTAATATAGTTTGCGCTTTCAATGAGATATAGTGAAGTAACAAATCAACTTTTTAGGGTTAGAAGCCTCTTGAGCTTTCTTTTTTTAATCAGACTATTGATTTTCTCGCAACATTCATTGTCTAAAACTTGATCACTGCCACTTTTCACCTTCATACAACAGGATGTACTGCAGCCTGAATAAAATATCTAGAAGTTTACAGAACTTCAGATTAAAATAGAAAGCCTAAATTTTTTTTGTCAGCAAAAAACACTCCTGTAAAAGAATTGTTGCAAAATATTTGTTGCAAAATATTTGTTGTATTTTACCACTTCATCCTGTAAATACATTCATTAATCTGTTTAGTCACTTTGTGACAGGTATGCAAATGTTACAAGGCATACTTTATCAAGGCTCAAGCTACAGTGATGAGCAGAGCTATTATGGGATTATATGCAAAAGTTGTCATGCATACTATGTTTCCCCTATGAGAGTAGAAAATTTATGAAAAGTAATCAGTATCAACAAAGCCTTCTCTCCTCTATAGAGCAACACAGTTTGAGTCCTTATAAAAGGATTTAATACAAAATGCTTTAACACAACAGTACATAATTTAGTGGCAAATTAAATATTTTTAAATAAATAAATCTCTCTCTCACTCTCTGTCACTCTCTGCAATCAGACCTTCCACCTCCATAGTTTCTATTTTCAGTTCAGTTCAGGTCCCGTTTTCTATTTTGCCTTTGTTGGCTCATGTGATTTTTCTGATGTCCTGATATTAACCTGAAGCATCTTGTATACTATCATAAAAACAAAACTGCTTCTTTATTAACCATGAGGATAAAGAAGCCAACCCTGCAAAAGCGTTTTAAACCCAGTAGTGTATAGCTGGTTTTAGGGGGTTTTTATGGCTGTTATTCAGTTCCAAAGTCCCACAGGAAATGCTGCTTTTAGCTTTTCTTTAAAATCAAAAGATGCACCTAAAAATATTTAGAATCTATTTCAACTTAATGGAAAAAGGAAAGAAAAACATACATTTATAAGAAACTCTCAAATCCTGCAATGACTCTAGAAAGTCCTAATCCTCCTTTCTATGCACTATGCCTTTTCTGGCAATTTTATTTTCTTCAGATCTGCTTTACTGGATGAAAGAGCAATCATAAACAGTGGTATGAAGCAGAGGATACTAGGGAGAAGAAAGGGATCTGTTTGTCCCTATGGAAGTCCTGCACCAGCAGCTAATTTTCACTTGCAAAAATAATATCTCTCCAAGAAAGAAAGAAAAAAGAGTCTGAGGCAAACAGAAAGAACTATTCTTGTAAAATTCTAAAATATGTATGCAATCAGAGGGAAGATTGAGATTAGGTGGAAACATGCTATTGATATGCTGCTTTAGCTGGGATTAGATTGGTGCAATCACTTGGTCTGAAAGCAAGTTATTAGTGAGGCAATGAAAGGAGAGAACTGAGATTTTCTAGAATTAATAACTGGTTGGTATGATCCAATGACCATCAAAGCAGTAAAAAGCAAATCCAGATATTTATCAGGCCTCCAGATATTTCTTGCATTAGTGTTACCATGTTCGAGGATGAAAAGGAGAAATTATTTTCCTGTTGACATTTCTTATATATTTTGTAAAAACAGTCAATGAAACTTTGTAATAATTCTGAGGGTCTGAAAAAAATATTTCATGTTTCAGATCAAGAAACAAATATGTTTAAATGTCAGTTAGATTTTGAGGGTTTGTTTCAGGGAGTCTGATCTTATATGTACAGATGAAATCTACTGAAGATGATTCAGAAAATGTAAGGATAGCAGTACATCCCAAGACTCACATTTGTGGTTTGTTTGGAGGGTTTTTTTGACTTAGCGTTTCAGATTACATAATTCAGTTCTCTCAGGATCTTTTTTAATTAACTGCTGCTCTAGAAATTAATCAAATGTTACCTATATGACCTTGGAGCATCTTAGTAACTATATAGCACCAAAGAGTATGGATGTAGAATTAAATTGAAGTGAATAGATATCATGAGTTAGGATAATTCAGATAAGTACTGACATGTTAGAACCATTGTAACCATAAGTTTATAAGGAAAAAAATCTTTGGTACATAAAAATAGATATTTACAGTTCTTTTGGTACATCAGTTGGGCACCTTTATTATGAAACTATGGAGAATCGGTGCATGATAATGAGATTCCTGGAAGACAGAAAGTGCCAATTTATACAGGGAAAAGAGAAAGATGAAAGGGAGGTATAGTCTATTGAAAAAAATTCACATGTTTTAAAACAAAGAATGTAGAAGGACTGTCAGCCTGCAGTGATCAGCATAGACAGATAGAAATTAATTATATTTTGTTTCAGAAGCTGCCTCTGCAAACTTGGTCAATTTTAGAAAGCACATTAGAAGATTTTTCAAACTGGCTTTCCAATTACCTTGGATGGCAGGCAAAGTGCTTTGAAATGGAATTTGTTTTATATTGGTAAATGCAACCAATTCTGACTGACATTATTTTCCTAATTCATAACATGGTGTTACTGGTCAGTGTAACTCTAAGAGGTACACCAAAAGAAGCTTCATTTTCTTTCAAACACCAGCAAGATGAGGGTATCAGGGAAAAACTGCAAAATCTTATTATTTAAGGCAGACTGGATGAAGTAGAAAAGACGAAAGGGCTTGCCCAAGAGGAAAACAACTTTGCTTGCAAAATTATATATGAGCCCTTCCAAGCAACGGTATAGTGTGCCTGGAAAATATACCATTCTGACATTAGGAAATGTACCATCCTGATGTTGTTTATTGGATCTCATGGTGTGTGTGACGTCCAGGTAAGTGTAAATCATCTGTCAGAACTGCTAGGCAACAGTGTCCAGTCTCTGGGATGACTGTGCAAGGAATGCTTTCATCCTTTTTTCATTGGCTGACTGGGTCATCTTTTTAAGCTTGCTGGAAAGCAATATAGGTACCCTTCTAAAATGAAACAAAATATTTCTCCTTCAGCCATTTTGATAATTTTTTGACTGAATTTAATTCTTTGTAGGTTTATATTCTCAAAGCTCCCTAAATGCGACAATGCTGATTCCTTGAAATTCATGGTATTCCCTGAGAGTGGACTCCATAGAAAAACTCATCAAATACAAGGAATCATGAAGAGAAATTTCTTCAACAAAGTTTTAAGACAACTTAAAAGTAACAGAGGAACAGATAGCAGACAGTTCTTTTTATAAATATAAATATAAATATAAATATAAATATAAATATAAATATAAATATAAATATAAATATAAATATAAATATAAATATAAATATAAATATAAATATAAATTCTTTTAAATATTGTATAATAATATTTATGTATAATATAATAATATTATTATATTATATAATATAATGTATATAATATTAAATAATAATATTTAATATAATATAATAATATAATTTTGATATTTATATTCTTTTTAATATAAATTAAAATCTTGACAGATTTTAATTTTTATTTTTTTTAAATATACATGGTGTAGTTTGTTGCTAAGTTGTGTTGCTATCATTGCCACCTCTTCCTCAGCCAAAAGGAAAATGGTATTTTGTGGAAGGAGGAGGTCTATCACATTTGTGTCATTTTCGATGCATATTCTGCAAACTCTAGCTGCTAGAATAAAGCATGATAAAATATAAATTTCATAAGCTTATTTCTTAAGAAGAAAAAAAGTTGAAACAGATCATATCAGAGTATTGCACTTGATTAAGTAGTTGGCAATATGTTGCACCTTTTCCCACTTTGATAGCAAATAGGCAGTTCACATAAAAAAAAAAAAAATTAAGGGTTAGGGAGTATAATAAAAACATTCTATGCTGGCATCATGACCAAAATTAATTCTCAATTGCTTTATTAGGCAAAAGAAAACACCTCTCTAGATGGCATTTATCAACACCAATTTTTCTTCATTGTTAACAAGTGTGCAATTGCTACATAATTGAAGGCAAGAGCACCTTAAAAAAAAAGAAAGCCAAAACCATATATTATGTCTTTTTGGTGATCCTTTGATAAACAAGATCAACAAGAACCTTGTGAGAATGCTCCTTCCCTGAAAAACTATCATCCATCATCCAGACTGTATGCTTACTTGGGTTGTAAAGACAGCAGAGTCTGGTGTGATACTGCTAGTTTTGCTTTAATATTCCATACACTGATAAATAACAACTATCCATTCAAAGAGTCACTATAGCAGGAAAAAAATAGAGCATCACCAGTAACCTCAAGCTTTCAGAAATCATCAGTTAAATTTTCAAACTTTTGGAATTGCAAAATTTTATAAAAATCGTGTAATGGTTTTAGGCTGATCTGTGTTATGCATATACACATTAAAAATTATCAGGCGTTGCAAGTTTTATGTAACATGCACAATACTTATTCTGCTTGGTGTTTGCCCATTACCTCGTGGACTCCACTGGTTCTTTTTCTTTTTCTGGAGAAAGCAGTATAACTTTTGCACACTTCTCCTCTCACAGATATGCCTACATCTAGCAGTTACTCACAGTTTCCTTTCACTCATGCTCTCACTTGGGCACTCTGCTTTGTGCTTTGCTTGCCCTTGCCCTCAGCTCCCTACACCTGTCACACATTGCACTTTCTGACTTTGTCCCTCAAGTGGGCAACTTCATAACAGAGTCTAATGTTTGCACCAACCTCTTAATGTGTGATTACCAGTGCTAAAGTACCTTATTTCATTACTTGAAATAATCAAACTTTAATTAATGTATTCACTTAAATTAAATATGGAAACATGTAAGAATATCTGGTGACAAAAGAATAGTGAGATTTAACAGGACTTATTTCATGCCTTATAATTTCAGGAAAATGCAATCATTATTTCCTATGTCTCTGTCTTATAATAATGGCCTAAAACATTAAATGTACTTATACTGTCAACACTGATTTATGTTTATGAACTTAGGGTTATATAGCAAAAAATACAGATAAGGGACACACATTATGCAGTTCACTTAATCTTTAAGTATAGGAAAATCTAGATTTCAGTCTTGTCCATGATAATCTATAGATCCTTCCACAATGAGATAAAACAAGCCCCTTCATTTGTTGATTTTGTAACTTTTTGCAAGGTGGCAACTAATACCAAGTGAAAATGGAAATTAGTGAGAGTTCCTCAACCTTGGTTTTTTCACAGTACTCCAGGAGTTAACAGAAAAATAATAACTCTTTTCTCTGAATAGCAGCTAGCAAATATTCAAATTTCACAAAGAAAATGTAGTGAGTGTCTAGAAAACTAGATGCAGTTTATAATGGGACTCATCATGACTGTCCAGACAGCAGGTGCTACCAAATATACTAAGAAAAAAAAAAGCCCCAAGAATAATTAACAGTGAGATAGTTCATACTTATATACAGTTTTCTTTGCAGTTAAAAAAGGAAATTTAAGAAATGTTTCACACTGAATGTAATATAATAAATATATTTTTGATTGAACCTTTCCAAATAAAAATAAAAATAAAAAATTAATAGGTACAGAAATTTAACTTACAAAAATTTGAAAACACACAAATGTTTTAATAAATAAAGAAGTCCCATTAAAAGATTAATTCAGAATACTAACTACAAGTTCAGAGTTAAATAAATAAGGCACTTTGTGACAAGAAAATAAGGTTTAGAGTTTAATCTTTTCACATTTAAACATAATAATTTTACATTTATACAGTCAATTAAAGGGAGTTTTTTGATCTAGGGATTAGCAATCATAACTTTACCTAAAGAACATCACTATACTCCTCTAATATGACTGTTCTATTGTGCTTTGCAAGCACAAGGGTATGTCAGTACTCTGATAAAAACTGAAATTAGGTTTGCTTTTTGTCCTGTTCTGATTTCAGCTGGTACTACTTGCTCTTTGGAAGGCAGCATAGCCTAATTAATAAAGAACCAGAACCAATCACAGACCAGAATCTTAATCAGTAATTTCATTTGTCTTATTCAAGTAAGCAAGACGATGAAATGCATATTTCCACTGCATTAGAGTACAAGTAACAAAGATTATAAGAAATTCCAAGTGCAGTATTAGAAACTTTTTTAGAATTAGAAATTACGTTGTCCTATACCTTATATAAGGTACATTATGTATGCCTAACATAAAATGACTTGGGAACTCATTTAGAAAGAAAAAGTCATCCAAATCAGGGAATTGTTTTTCAAATGTCTAAGAGGAATCCTCATCACAGAAAGTATTTCAGCCATAGTAAGATGTTTTTCTATATATTTCATCCTAATTTATGCAGTAATTAATTCAGGAAGGTCCTAAATCCCATATTATGCAGAAGGAAAAATCAGATGATCTTAATATCTCTCTCTGGCTTTCAGAATACATTATCTAATTAACAGTTATCCTGAAGCTGTGAAGAGTCTAAACACTTGTTTCCCTTAACAGCAGTTATACTAATTTCCCTTTTGAGTGCACATTTGGTTTTTCAAGTAGTTTTTATTACAAGTATTGATATCTAAAATGCACACCAGGGTTAATCTGCCCTCATGCTTGCAAAGGATTAGTTGGAGATTGCATAAGCCTAGGCAAAGCAATTGCTTCTTCTACAACAGATATAATGACAACAGCAATTGTAGAAGCTGCTAGGTGTATTTTAGAAAAAGCAAAAGAAGTTATATGCATGAAAAAATAAATAATCTTTTCTGAGGCTAACATTATCTCCTTTAACACTGACATTATTCCAAGACATATTTCACCTCTCCTAAATGAGTCCTCCTTGTTTTCATGAAATCATTCTTCTCTTGGTAGCCTTAGACTTTAAAAGAAAGTCACACATAACAAAGTAATGAGGCAGTTTTTTTTTTTTTTTTATTATTTATACTCTGATCATTTTAGTGACCTAATTTATTCTCAATTGATTTCAACATATTTTTCTGTTGCTGGGCAACATAATATTCTCCAAAGACTGCAGCCATTTAATGGGAGAAACTGCTCCACCATGAAGAAATCTCTGACTAATGTTCTCTTCTGTTTCTCATTTCTCAGTCTCTTTCTAGTTCTTTCTCATATTCTAGTTCTTTCTGCCTTTAAATTTCAATAATTTCAATAATTTCAATAATTTCAATCATTTCAATCATTTCAATCATTTCAATTTCAATCCTTTAATTGCTTACTCTCCTCTTCTTTCTCTCTGTGTGCCCTGATTCCCTCCCCCTTTGTGTTTCTGCAGTTTAAAAACAAGTTTTCACAGAGGCACCACAGATTCTGACTCAGGTTTGGTCTGCTGCTGAGTTGTCTGGAACTGGATATCCAGCACTGGTGGCAGCCCCTTGGTGGAAAGGGAAAGGAAAGGAAAGGAAAGGAAAGGAAAGGAAAGGAAAGGAAAGGAAAGGAAAGGAAAGGAAAGGAAAGGAAAGGAAAGGAAAGGAAAGGAAAGGAAAGGAAAGGAAAGGAAAGGAAAGGAAAGGAAAGGAAAGGAAAAAGGATCTAACATTTATAGGTTGTAAAGCCAAAAGGACTGTAGTCAATAAGGGAAGAATAGACCATAGGAAATTAATTGTAACAGAGACAGAAAAAGAGCAAAATTGTAAAGTTCTGTGTAAAGTTTGAACGGAGGATATTTTCTTGTTCTGAGGGATTCACCCTTTTTAAGGTTTAATAGCCTTATAGAGAGATATACTACAGGCTAAGCTTGGTACATTGAAGATTCTTGAAAAGTAATTGATGCTCTGATAATGAAATTCCATTTCAAATATAATTTTAGAAATAATGACACCTCCACTGAATTCCATGGGGCTAACTTTTTTTCCCAGCTGTTTTCATGCAAAATGTTTACCCTCCAAATTTCATTGGTGAAAAATACAGTGGAAAGAGGTAGGATGCAAAAACAGATTCTGAAGTGATTTTCTTACTTTTCCTGTGTATAAATTATGAAAAAAACTCCATTTTATACAGAGATATAAAAATGAGATTAAAATAGTTACTTGAAAATCTTATGTGTTCTTTCTGCTTTAAATGGCTTGCTCCTTTGCTCAGAAGGCACATTGCAGACAATGAAGCGTTTTTCCACAAGTTTCAAATGATACTTCAGAAAAGAACTTCTTGAAAACCATTACATACAGAAAAGGTAGTGAAAATGAGGGGGAGGATGTGTGTTTAATTTGTGTGTGTTTAATTCATAAACATAAAATATATATACCTAGAGAGAGAGAAAGAAACACTTGTCACCATTTTTACCAGCAGCATTTACACACTTTTAATGTAGAAGATTGATTTTAAAGAGGCAATAAATTAACCCAGCCCTCATAAGTGTTCAGTACTTTATCTCTGATACAGCATTACTGAGATAAAAATCAGACAGCATACAGAGTTGCATCTGTGACGTTTTTGGACTTTATTTTCAGTGTTAAACAAGAGTTTGTCTATCAGAATTCAACTGTTGTTCAATGTAATTTTTCTTTTTGTAAGGTTACTTTTATGAAGGTTGGGTCTGGTTCTTGAGTGTAATAACAGGGCCTGGTTGCTGAAGGACAAGGAGTGAGAAAAGGTTGCAGTGCTCAACTGAAGTCTGTATGTTATGGTGTTTCTAAACAGATATAAATCATAGACTGAAGTGTCACCAAATGAGTAACTCACATGCTTTTCATATCCAGTCAAACTTTAAGAGAATGAAATATGTTTGCTAGTATCAACTTGCCCCAGTAGACAGTAATCCACATCACAAGAAACACTTAATTGAGTCCATTTGGCAGTTGCTGCTCAGCAGGGGCCTTGTAATGAAATAACATGTAATAACATACCTCTCATCCCTAGAGAGAGTGTCCCTGCAGGTCAAGGTTGAGGTCATTTCAAGGGCAAGGTCAGGTAGCTTATGTTGTAGTTGCTATTGCCACATCAAATTACATCTCTTTTTTTTTCTTTTTTTTTAATGGACAAAATTCATTTTATAGACTTTATTCTAGGTTTTAACTCTGTTAAACATGTGTTTGCTCTGTCTTCCAGCAAAATCTCTGTCATATTAGAGCATATTATCACTCAAAATTAATACTTCATACATGTTATTTACTAAACTAATCTCAATGGATGAGTCTATGATTTTTAGCAAATTACTACACAAAATACTTTTCCAGTTAGCAAAGAGTATTGTTACAAACCAATACAACAGATGCTAAACACCTTACCAGAATTGTTGAGCAACTTGAGGAGATACAAAGAAAAGACAATGAAAGAAAATTAACCTTAACACTCCCACTCTATGATACTATTGTACAACAATAAAATATTATATAACTATAATTAGGAATATAAAAAGGTTTTATTATTGGCTTTAAGGAAATGAAATACATCAACAATTGATCAACAATTGATAATTTAAAGAAGGACCATATCATTATTTCTATTCAATATAACTTTTCTTAAAATCAGAGTTTAGAGTAAAGGACTCAATTCATCATCTCTTATTGAGCTACTTGGCAAAGTTATAACTTGATTACTTGACTTGTGGGCTAGGGAAGAGTAGACAAGGAAAGTGTAGCTTTTGGTTTAATAGTTTTGTTGATAGGTAAGTAGAGAATTAAAATTCTCATCTCCACGTCTGATTTTTTTGTGTTTTCTTGTTTAACCCAACAATATAATGTACAGCCAGTACACATTTCCAGAGACCTTGATCTACAAGTTCGGCCTTTTCCCAGATTACTCTTAAGCATAGGGAAAGAGTCAGGCTACCTTCTGGATCTTGGGTTGTGTGTTAATGACTGACCAAAACAACCAGATTACATTATAGAAATATGGAAATGCCTAAGATTTCCTATTGTTCATTTTGGGATGGTGTAATAGAGAACTAAACACCTCACCTTTGTGGACTTGATTTTCTGATGGAGTCCTTATCTTTCCAATGTGTACTGACAGGAAAGTAACTAAAGTCAGACAGCCTTCAACTTTTCAGAATGTTCTTTCTTTTTCTCTTCATTGTCTGTAGACAGCTTTGGCAGATACACAAGGTGGTCTGGATTGTCTGCTGCTCTGAAAATGGGCTTCTAAATTAGCTGTGAGGATATGCCTCAAGGAGGTATTTCCAGTAAGCAGACTGCCTTCTACCCTTACTTTCCAGGCATAATATTCTAGTTCTAACAGATATCCCCAAATTAATTACTTATTTTTAACGCATAGCAGGGAGCTGATTTTATTAACCTCTAAATGAACTCAGACAGTGCAGCCAGAAGCCCTGAATTCTCCATCAGATTGCCTTGTTTGTTTTCAAAGCAAAAATCTGTACTCTGCTTCTCTGTCAGCAAAGATTTCAGAAATAAATTATTTTATGGTAAATGCAAGGAACAGTGTATCTGTACACCAGCTGACTGAATGTGACAAGATTTTGGTGAGCAACAATGATAGTTCACTCAAGGAGAACTGCTCAAGGAAACTACACAAAGAAGGAACCAGCAGTTATTTTCAGAAGGTAAAAACTATTGCTAGTACAAAAAAATAGATCCAAGCCTAGGTTTTGTTATGGCAAAATAAAATAACTTAGCAAGGAATTGTCCCTTTATTCAGAATGCAATAAAAATGTAAATGGTTCAGATTATATTGTACATGATTTAGAAGAGCAGATCTAAATAAAAAGATGTCTTTAAAGAAAAAATGAATTTAAGTAAAAATTTAGTGCATCTGAACAAAATTGAAAAAGAGAGAAAATATATACTGGGCTGTCCATAAGACACATCAAATATTTTCTTGTGCTATTAACATTCAAGATGGATGCAAGGAGAAACATTAGTTTTCAAAGGCATTTGGGAAAACCAATTTCTAAAAAAATACCATCCCCACCCCCAAAGGACATTTTGAAAATACAGTTTCTTCTTCACCATTTGGGTTGCAGAACTGTGTTGATTTAAGTGGCCAGCAAGGTCAGGGTTAATAGGAGAGAACATCACTGTTCCCTCCATCTGAGTAAAAATGGGTAACCATAGCCTAATTCTACCTTAGGATATAACTCTGGTTACATCTCAATTTATAGAAATAATTAGATCAAATTAGATCATGGAAAGTTTAATTAACCAGGCATAGTTTTGAATTAAAGTCCATTTTCTATGGAAATTGGAAAAGGCCTAAGTAATTCAGTACTCATTATATCATGATTTAGCATCAAGCATCATGGGGGGCTGTAAGTCAGGGTATATGAAAAAAAGCAAAGAAGACATCAACTCTCCTAGATTTTGGACAGTATTTGGATGTCTTACCTCCAAATAAACAGGTTTTGAATGTTCAAGGGAGTTTAGCAGGCTAGCTTTGAACAAGAAAAAAGTTCATTTGGACCATTAACTAGACTCAAAATTTTGTGTCATTGTTCTTTGACATGCCTCCACCATAAAAAATGTTGAATGTAATTCTTGCTTTTATATATTTTTGAAATATGCACATAATCTACTACTAATATGAAAGGGACCATTATGAAATATTTCACCCAGTGCAACAGTGTCTAATTATAATTAATTCTATTAACATTCATTATGACAAATTAATTTGTATTAATGTGGATGTAATCTCATTATTTGATCAGAATTTGGAACTAATTAGTTTCCACCTAGTATAAAGAGTTATTTATTATACAAAGAACTTCCTTTGCTTTTGAGGTACTCTTGAAAATAATTTAACACCCCGTGTATTATAGAATCTGTAAACTAGCAAAACTATTGTCTGTAATACAATTCCTGATCCAGCCCTACCTCCAGCAAGTTCCAGTACTCAGGAAGGCTCTGGGCTCCCTTACTACTGAATCTGAGTAGACTTTTCACAGTGGAATCCATTCAATATCAGTAACAAGGGTAAAATATTTTTTTTAATCTTGTCCAAAATCTTTTTTGGTTCATCCAGAAAACCTGAAGATGTTATACATATATTTTAAATCTCTAGGTGTGGTGTTTCCATCAAAGATTTTTCATTGATCTACATGTGTTTAGAAGAACTGATTTTAATGCAAACATATACATTAGAGATGTTAAGGATGAGGTTTTGTAATGTGTTTATGAAAACATGTTGAAAGGGATGAGGGACAGACTTTACCACTTTTGTTCAGCAGTGCTCTAGGAATCAAAGAGTTCCACTGAAATCAATAGCACCTATTACAGATGAAGGCACAGCTCACCATGGGTAAGGGTCTGGCTACTAGGAAAGTAATATTGAGATTGCTTTCATTTTAATGATGGAGAGACTCTAAAATATCCATCCATGCTTTTGGGTGAAATGAGTAATGCCCACTAAAGTTACAAGATTTATGAGGGATGTCCAATTCAATTTCATTACAAGAAAAAAATTAAAAATTTGTTCCCTGCCTTTAAAATGAAAACCATATGCAAGGAACAGTGTTTTTTCTAAATTGATGCAGGTACTGAGAAAAAAAAAATCTTTAAATAAGAATTGTCATTTTTATTTGTCCATCATATATATAGAATTAGTTAGCAGATTCTGCCTTCATGATACTTTCTAGGGATTGTTTTAAGAAAGTTCTAGTCAGTATTTAATAAATGAAACAGCTTTTTGATCTTTCAGACACATAAGTGACCTTAGATAATTGTGCTAAAAATGCTCTAACTCAAGTCCCATATCACCCTCTCCATATCTAGAAGGATATGTCAGCTCCTTTCCCAGGACAAATCTTAGTTCTCAGCTAATACCTGAGAGATAACACACTGAAAACATCTATTGCATAATTGCTGGATTGACCATGACATGACATTGTTCTCATAGCTTCAGGTATGTGAAGTGTGAAAAGTCTGTCCCAAATTTCTGACTGTTTTAAAATTAATTTAAAGCTGTATGTTCCCATCTCTACCCTAAATTGAGCAATCTGATGTGTAGTCAACCCAAAATACACATCTACAGTTGAGTTCAAAATGTGGCTCTTTACGTCCTAAGGTATTGAAGTTTGAATGTACAATTCAGGTGGCACATTCAAGCAACTGAAAAGCTTATATCTATCAGACACATAGTGGATAATACATATGCTAGATCTATACCACAGGTAGTGGTAAAAATATTTAACCAATAAATTATTCAGTAAGGCTTTTATCCACCTTTTTCTACTTAAAAGTTAAAAAATAAAAGAGGTACAAGAATCTGCTTTGTGTGAAATTATGCTTTTTTCATAACACTTATCTTAAATTTGAAGGCGTGTCCTTCATATTTGCCTGGCAATATCACCTGAAATAAATATTTTGTAAACTTTTGTTGACAAAAAGATATTCTGGGATATTTTGCACATTTTGAAAGAACAATTCAGTACAAGGACACAAATTTTTGGATATGTTGGAATAGAAGAATTTAACAAAGGTTTCTGTACTGCGTTGTCTAAAATCAATAGGTCTTTGGAGATCAAATAGAGGCCCAGTGCAAGGCGATGTTTTAGAATGGCATTTATCAGATTTTTGAAATAGCTGGTAGGTTGTGTATGGTTTAAATCCCTCAGCCATTCCCAGAATGTTTCAGCACATCTGCATCTTTTATCTCAGCACATGTGCATTTTTTATCTCAATGGATACAACTGCAGTTATGACCACAGACACACATCTTAGCAGAGGGGCCTCACTAAATCCCATAGTGGCAAAAAGAAGCATGTGCATGGTCCCATGGAAATGGTTTAAACTGATCCTGAATAATGCAAAATTTACTGATTTGTACCAAAATTTTGCATCTCCCTAATCATGCACAGATTATGGTATGCACTAAAAGGTAGAAATGATCTAAAAACTTTTCTTCATTGAATGAAACACATTTTTTTTACATGACCTATATGACGTTAGACAAATGTCCAACGCTTAACTTCACAGAATTTAAATGCATGAATTGTAACCCACAGAAAGCAAAATGTAATTCTTCCCTCCTGGATTTGACTCTTAAAATTGAAGCATTAATTTCAGAAACACCTAAGGGATCTAGGGAGAGAATTTCTATTATAGTTCAGTGCGATTTGTGTCCATAACCTCTTTAGCCTCACTTAAAACCTCAGTCAAAAATTAATCTCAGAATGAAATGCATCTTTTGCATATCTGGACAGGTCAAGACCTCTGTTGGAATGGAAGCTGATCTCCCTTGTAAGTCAGGCTTAGACCTATCTTTATGGAAGTAGTCAAAATATGCACAAGATGCTAAACTACAACATAGCACTCATTAGTTTAAAAACCTACAACAACAATTCTTTATAGACTGAAAAACAGAAGTAGTTTTGTTGTAAGTGTTTGGGGACATTTTTATAGGTTGTAATCTACCTTCATCAATATAATAGAGACCTAAGTAATTGTAATTTTTATTTGATTTTCCTATTATTTTTAAATTAAAATTAAGGTACTACAAAAACTCAGAGATGAATTTTGAAATTCAGGAAGCTACTTCACACAGTGATTGCTCTCTACTTTAACATTCAGTGCCATTAAGAGTGGATTAAACAGAGCTGCCAGCCTGAGCTGTTTTAAACAAATGGAAAATCATTAACAGCAATCTTTTGAATCTTTGTGCACAGGACAGCAACTGCTGTAAGGAAACAAGACCAGAAGAGGACCTGTAGAGATCTGGGTAAGCAGACACTGCTAGATTAATGACTGGCATTGTCAGAACTGAGTGATGGGGAACTGCAGCAGCTTCATAGGCTCACCCCTACTAGTGGGTGTTGCCATGGGTACCAGCTCAGAGGTGTCACATTATAAAAAAAGGGGGAAAAGGGAGAGACAGATGAACAGCAAAAGGGAATAAAGAATACACACACCATGGCAATATAAAGACACATTCTATGTACACAACAAAAGTGGGGTATGTTATGATATAGTAGAATGCGAAAAAAAGAAGGAAAAAACAATAATGGCTGAATTCTCGATAAAATCCTCTGAATAGCATGACCTAATTTATATATCTATGATTGCACATTTTTATTTATTGTTTAAAGTCCAGGCAATGATAGAAAAGACTCCTATTAATCACACATTGTCTGACAACAGAAAAGAGTTATTTGCGGCACGCAATCACTATTCATAAATTTATTGTTATTTAGGGCCATGTGTAGTCTATAAAAATAAACTTAATAAATTATTGTCATTTAAAATCACAATTAGTTCCCAATTCAGCAAGTGACATCAACATCCCTAGCCATCCTCAGCATGAGCAGTTGTCCTTTAAATTAGATGGTCTGCTCAAACAGTTGGTGATTTGTGTCTTATCAAAAGTAATCTTCTGAGGTAGCACAGAGGCTTGTTTTTAATAACCTAGCCAGGGGGTGAATACCAACCATGAGGCATGAAACACTTTTGGCTAAAAACAATGGTCACAAGATAGAGAAGAAAAGGAAAAAAAAAAACCAGCAAAAACTTCCACACAAATAAGCAACCCCTTACTCTCGAGGCAGTTTAAGCAAGTGTTTCCCAAAGGGTAGATACTATTTTTGACACTTTACTCTTTACTTGTTTGGCTTGTCTTTCAGTCAGATAGATATAAATGAAGTCTTTATTCCTTCAGATCTGTTGAAAGTTTGCATAATGTCCATGTTCAGTGAAATAATTGTGGTGGTTTTTTGTATCAGGAAGTTTCAGTACATGACAAAACATCGTTTACAGCTGCCGAGAAATAAATAGATATCAATGGTTACATTAAGTACAGAATATATTAATTCTATGATTATTAAGTTACATAATACAATATATATAAAGTTGTGTGGATTCTGTTTTGACTAACTTCTGTAGCACTAAAATTTAATTAACTAAAAAAAAGTGAACATAGAAAATATTTGGTGTGATGGGAAATAAGGGAGTTTAGTCCTGATTTCTAGTTAGTTGGCTTATCTGTTTCTCATGCATAACAATTGTGGCAATGGTCTAGAAAAAGCAAAATAATTAAAATAATATTTGCTTTATATATTTTATATATTTTATTTTTATATATTTATAAAATATGTTTACATTTAGCTGAATAGGTTATGTGCTATATTACACTTTCCAGAAAACGTGGTGTGTCTTTTAACTATTTGATCCTCTAAACAATCTGTCAGTTAAACCTTGTAAAAAGAGGGGACTGGAAGTCAGAAAACAATTATGTGGTAAGTAAGAAACCATGTAAGTCGTACCCCTACGTATTGCCAGCTGCTTCCCTCTCCTTTTGGACATATGCCGGTGAATGACGTTTCAGATAAACAAGTATTTACATTAAAAGTTACACTACATTACTAAGTATAAATGCGTTTTAACCCAATTTTGTAATTGTCTTGGGTGGGAAGTTTCTCATACTGTTGGGGACACTAAAGGTTTATCTGGAATTTCCCCAGGAGGGAATTCCCTTATATTCATAAAAAACAGTATAACCACCAGAAGCAATGCCACTAAAAAAATTGTGTGTGATATGATAAGTAATGTTATCAAACCAGACAGATTCAAGAGAAGTTATTTGGTGCAATGGGTGTCCCAAAGTTCATTTTCAGTATACTGACTCAAGTTCTGAGCAAATTGATGATGGTAAAAGCTTACTATTATTTGATTGCTCTTGAATGATATCTCTGGAATAGTTTGCTGTCCTTTAGCTTCTAGTAAGTGTAATACAAAGCCATTAATCTCTTGTCTTCAAAATCAAACTCTTGACTACAGTGAAATCAAATACAATATTCATTAACACTAATCGAGTCTTCTGTCTGAAGTAGTATTTCTTATTAGACAAACACCGAAGTGTATCAAAACAACTTTATGTGAACATCAATAAATTTTACTGTGCAGATTTATATGGAAATTATTCTTGTGATGTCTGCGTTATTGTATTTTACAAATCAAAATTTGACTTCTGTCTGCAGGGCTTTCAAATTTACTTTTCATGAAAATTAAAATCCCATTCTAAAAATAAGCATACACACTGCACAGAAACAAGAAATGAAGATAATAATATGAACAAAGGGAAAAAAAAAAGATTTTAGCACCCAAAGAAACCTCTGAATAAGAAACTTGACCTTTTAGTTGTCTCTTCATTTTTCAAAAAAATTAAATTGAAATAACTAAAAGTCTAATTTAAACTAATTCACAAGCTACTGTACTATTATCTATTGTGGAGTATGCTAAGCTATATTATATGCAGAAATGCCTAGACAGGTAAGTGTCTACTCTGAGTGATTACTCAGTAAGTACAGATGACAGCTTTCTGTGACAGCATGTTTAACTTCAGTAGTCACAAGACCAAACAAAATTGTTTCCAAAAAAATATTTTTAAAATATAGATTACAAGGCCTTGGAAAAGCATCTATTATTCACAAGTGGGGTCATCTCTATCCTAAATCTTTTGTCAGATAATCAAAACATTTTCACTTTTTTTTTTTTTTAAAGAGATGTTTGCTCATGCTTGAGCAAAATCACTTTGCTAAACAGCCCAAATTAGTCCTTCTCTGAAAAACAATCTACACCTTTAGGATCACATGGTATTTTCAACAATCACAGTAAAATGAGGATGATAACAGACAAATCCCTCCGGGTACTGCATCTTCTCGTTCTCCTCCCTCCTAAACACAGAGACCATATGATGGAACACACAGAACCACAAATTACTGTAGTGCATGGTTCCTACTTAATAATGACATCCCATAAGTTAGCAAAAATCTGCCAACATCTGCAAGCTTCTCTGCAGTGTTGTGAGCCAAAGTTAAAAATCATGTGTGACAGTGCTGTGGAAAATACAATTGATTCCATTCTGATTGTGTCAGTTCCAAACACAGACAATATTGATGATGCTGTACAGTAATCTTATTGGACTTGGGCCCAACTGAACATTGGTCTTTGTCAACTCATTATTCCTCTATCAGAGGGATCTCACTAGATTGATCTTGCCAGAAGTTCTTGATGTGTCTCACAAATCACTGTTCTGCTGTTGGCAGGCAGATTTGAGCACTGCACAGTAATTGCTGGATTTTTTTTCCTTTCCCCAGAAGGCAGTGAGTACATACTGCAAGTCATTGTCATACGAGAGAATATAACTGTCCTAACAAGATAATGTAGTTAACTCTGCAGTACCTGATTGTGCCAAAAAGATGTGGTCATATTATATATGTTACTAAAGGAGCAAAATTATTTCAAAGCTAAACTTTTTTTTCTTCATCCTTGCCATCTCTTAAATAAATAGCCCACATTTTTAGTGTGAAAACTTGTTTGGATAAATTGTATTATTTTAAACTGCAAGGCATATGTGGGAAGATCTTAATTGGCCTCTTGCCATTTACGTATACAGAAACAAACCACACAAGTGTTTGCACAATCAATACTGCACTGCAAAACTCAGACACAGACATTTGAGTATCTGACAAGAAGTGATTACATCTTGGAAACTTCTTTTATGCTTTCAGCCAGAGGAAATAAACTTGTTGGCTCCTAAACTCTTTGCTTGTCCCTCAGAAAGATCCAAGAAGATTAAGGTTAGTTTTTGGCCTGGGTAAATGCTTTCCTTAAGATACTATCAACATATCCTCTGGCTAGTCTTAGAAGAACACAATGACAAAACCAAATTTAAACACTTGATGCCCTGAGTCAGATAACCTGGATAATAGCAAGAGGCTGGACTGGAGTTTCTCCAGGAAAGCTTAGGCTTTATGTTGACTGAAGGAGCCACTGGCAGCCAGCTTCCTTCCCACAGTGCAAATGGGGAGAATAACAACCCTTGAACAGCTAAACTGAATTATCCAGCTCTGGCTTCTTGCTCTCTTTGTGGATGCCTGCTTTTTTGGGAAGGTGCAGGGGCTGAGAACTAAATGTAAATGTAACACATAATGGCTGAGAAGGACTGTGATTCCTGATTAGTGGAATGGTTACTCTATTGAATAAAGAAGGTTTGAACGACTTGGACCTTACATTCCCTAACTACCTTGTACCTTACCTTACCTAATACAAGGAAATTGAGCAAGGCCATTAGAAATGGGTGTTGGTAAAACCCCTAAAAGATCAGATAAAATCTCATCTCTAAGTAATCCAAAGAACTCATCCCCTACTGAAATACTCAATCACTGTCAAATAGGTATGTAAAGGTCAAAATACAGGCAGAAATGATGCAGGTGATGAAACAATGGGAACTATAAAAGGATGCAAAGCCACAGTGATTGTTTTTATATGACAGAGCCAAAGCTACTTGTGTAAATAATAGGGAAATGTTCAAGAAAAGAAAATATTAAATTATTCCACCTATAGGCAGCATACAGAAGCAGCAAAACATTATACTAAATTAATAAAGACCAAAATACAAGGTTCAAGGAAGAAAAAAGAGCAGTGTAAGTGCAAGGCCTATGTTTTCCCCAGCTAGATGAAGAAAAATAAATTGAAGAGATACTGACAATTTATGTCATAAAGTTTCAAATCAGTAGCCCAGTTCATTTAAGAATGCACCTTTAATTGTTCAAAGAAACTGCCTATAAATATGAAATTTTTGTCCTAGTTTTCTTCGGAGCCTTAATGATTTGCTTCATGATTTTTATTTAAAATAGAAAGAAACTATCAAAGCACTATAAAAAAAAATGGTACAAAAATAAAAGCAATAAAATAGAATTAACCAAAACATTTAAAAATCAAATTAAGTCTTTGAATAAAAGGAGAGATCATGTGACATCCAGGGACTGACTCCAGGACTATGAGTGGGTGACTTCTGACAGAAATTAGCACATAGTTGTCCACATATCCAGAATAAGCATTATGTGCAAACTTTGTGTTGAATCTTTTCCCCCTGACCTGTGTTTTGGCTGGTGTGTTGATGCAAGAAAATCTAAATATAGCAGAGCCAGCTGCAGGAAGATTCCAAAAATGAATCAGAGTAAATGTAATTTTCATTTTAAATATAATGAAAATACTGCCTTTCTAAAATTTAGATAATCATCAGATTACAGAATAGGCTTTTGTGGTAAATTATTCTGTGATGTGCTAGAATGTACAAAGTGACTCAGAGTCCCCAGGCAGGTGCAAAGGAAAGCTGCTTTATTGAAAAAAACAGGCCTTCTTAAGCAGTTAGCCTATTATCATTCAATTTAACTATGACAAACATAATCCAATCAACCACCATACACCACAATGTGAGCATGTAATAGTTATATAAATTCTTTTTCTACCTCTAATTCAGCTGAGTCACTTTCCCATAGTCCTTTTCTGCTTAGCCAAAGTAGCAGACCTGAGCCATGATTTTACAAGGGTAACAAGGCCCTTATTTTATAAAGCTTTACCTATATACAACAGTAGAAAATTTAAGACCCTCAGGGTAGAACAGGTGTCACCCAAAGTCCTCTGCATGTCATCTCTTGGAGCTGGCCAACAGGAAAAGTCCAGGACCCTGATACTCCTGCAACTGCCGTGCTCTGTGAGTATGCTTTTCTTAGCCTGGATAGAAAGACATATTCCATCTGCTTGGAATGCACAGCTCAGGATCTTTTTCACTACTTTTCCATGCTTTTTTAATAGTATAACATAGACATTGATCATCAGCTATAATAAAGAGGAAATGGTATTTTCGTTTAATACCATGGTCAAACAGTTTTGTCTCTGAGACTTAAAGTCCTCACTAAAGCAAATTTACCTAATTCTAATTGTGGTAATATTGAGTTCACTTAAATGCTTAATAGAACTTTAAGTGGAATATAAGAAAAATATTTTACCCACCCTTTCATTTATTGTTCATTGCTGGTTCCACTGCAAGTTTATGGATTAGTGCAAGTTGAAGACTTCCAATTAATAATGAATCTGATCTGTTGTCTGGAATAAGTCAATAGTTACTGGGCCTTGTAAATAGAGAAAGCAAAAAGGTGACCTACCATAGGACTTTTAGCTTCTTTCTTTGAGGGTGCTCACACATATTCCAGACTCTGTGCTCTGGGTTGCTTATCCATTTTACATTATGCAGATCTCTAGCAAAAACTTCCTTGTTCAATATCAGGCACTGAATATCAAACTGCCAGTGCTAATACCCCCTGTAGTAGCAGAAGATCTCTGAGCTGTTCAGCATCAAGAGGAGATTGCTTTCTCAGAGGCTGAGTTGTCATCTCTGCTTTTTATCATAATATCATGCTAGTACAAAAACACTGTAAGGAAACAGAAACTCAATCTGTCCATATTTACAATATCCTCATGGTAAACATTTTCTATTAACTATTCCTGAAAGTTCATAGTATGAAAATCAAGGTTTTATAGCAACTTAAATGCATGCTTTATTGTGCTATAATATTCAGGATATGATTTTACTTGAAAATCAAGTAGATCTGAACAATTGCAAAAGTGTAATTTTGAAAAAGAGACCATCTCAACCCATATGTAGAGAGTGGCTGTAAATTAAAGTATTTGGGGAAGGGGAAGATAGACCTCAACTGTACCAACTTCTGAGAATTTATCCTCTAACAGGTGAGGTAAAAAAATTATGATAGCTAGCAGCATTATTAAAGTTGATGTACTCTGTAGAAAGCAACAGTTACAATCTAGATAAATCACTTATCTGATTTAATTCAGACAATGCTGAAACCCTAACAGTGGTGTGGCCCACTCACTATGAATGATATGGTGAAGACTCAAAGATAGGAGAGTTACAAGAACATTGCTAAGCAGTTGAAAGTCTCCCTTACAGACAAAAATCCAGGGATATTTATATTTTGGTTCTAAGTGTGTGTGCTAAATACTAATCACATAATGGCTAGTTGGCACAATGGCATTTGAGCACTAGAGAGACTGCTCAGATTGATCACTCACTGCTCAGATATTTGCACTCCTTGCTTCTTGCTTTGGTTAGATAATATTTTTTTTCTGATAAACATTACAGACTATGTATGGCAGAATTCTTGGCCAAAGATTTTATTGTATTCTCTTGGAGAAAAAAGGCCCCAAACTCAAAAGCAACAAAGAAAACCCCAAATGAACTGGAAAGCAGACTTGCTGTATGCATATAAGCTGCCTCTGCTGTGCTCTTCATGTCTGTTTATCTCACACTTGCTCTCTGTGGGTATAGTACATAGGGACATACCAATTTCTGTAGTCAGATTAGCAGTATGCTTTATTCCTATTCTATTTAATGATAAAAAATGGACAGAATCCTCCATAAAACCTTCTTTGGTTTCTTAAACTACGCCTGAGTATCAAAGCACAAACCGGAAATAACTGGCAAGCAAGCACAAGAACATTTATGTTTAGACAGGACAGTGGTTAAATTAACTAATATTTTGAGAATGCTAAGGTATTTAGTAACCAGACATAGTTTTCAGCACTTCATTTTCTTTTATGGCAATAGGCCAAGTACTTTGCTTTACATTAACATCCATCAATGCCCCTGTAAAATTCTAAGGAATTGAATTTTTAGAGCTGCTGAAAATCAATAGCTTCATTTGTAACTAGAAGAGCACTGGATTTCTGAAAATTAGAGTCCTGTACGCATTTGGCAATTCTGATTCATGTATGGCTAAAAGGCAAGAGTTTCTGCATCTCTGTTTTGTATTTGTTGAATTTTACTTGTGTCAGGAAAAGGCTGACCAGCATGTCTCCTTCTTCACTGAGATCAGAGGCATCTGCACATTGTCTGTGTTGCTATCTCTCATGATTTAATCATGTGGCTCGTATTGGCTCGTACTAACTGAAATGACTCGCTCTTTGAGACGGGAGTACAGGAGAAAAACAACTTTCATCTTTGTTTAAATAAGCTTCCAATCCCTATCCTTAGTAAGAAAAGTGAAACTCATTATCAAGGTTACCCAAAATGTTTGAAAAATAAGATGGCTAATTAAAACAACCTCAAACATTAAAAGGTACTAATTTTTCAAGATAATCTTTTGATTTGGACCTAAACTTTGGTAATTGGGGGTCAATTACATCTTGGGCTGACCTTTTAGTTTTTACCTTCCAAAGAAATAATCTCACTGTGAAAGAGACTCTTTCTTTAGAAAGATAGGTGCAGAATTATCACAGAATATATTAATGGAATAAAAATGTAGGTAAAGTAACATGAAAATCACATTCACATTATTTGATAAGAAAACTATGTTTCTTCAATATTAAATGGTGTTAACATCAATGAAAACTGTTCTTATAAAGTCTTATACTATTAGTTTATCCAGCTCTGTCCCTAGCTGCAAGCATATAGTATTATAGGTGAGGCTGAAAACTGGCAATGTCAAGTTTCATAAGGAAAACTGGTTTATCTTTTACTAACAATCTTAGCAATGTGCAGTGACCTGACCTTGGAGTAGTGGTTTAACAACCTTTGCCCAAGCACTCCGTGGCTCTTCTTATATCTGTAATAGTTTACGTGATGGACTATGAAGAACTGCCAGATGACAGTTCTATTTCATTTTTGTCACTGCATGGCTCTCCATTTTTCTCACAGTCTTTTTCTCAAGGGCACAATTCTGTAAGTCAGTGTGGCAATGTTCAAGATGGGTATTGCTTTTTCAGTTATTGTACCTTGAAGTAGCATGTGCAAGTCTCATGCATGCTGCAATTCCAGGCCCTCAGTAAAACAAAATCATGGGGAATTTTATATATCCTCATTTCTTTCCTAATGAAGATAAACTGAAATTGTAGAATGTGGATATTAAATTAGGAAATTAGTTAAAAATATTAAAAATTAGTATAAACCATTCTGTGGGGTTTTTTTAATGAATCATCCAGCAAATGGTATCCCTTTATAGATGCTAGAAAAATTAGCTTACTCTTTAGAAATGTTGAGGTCTTTATTGACAGTGCATACAGAGGAGCAAAGAAAAATAAAGAACAGAAGGTATGAAAGGAGAAAACCAGACTGAGTACATATCCCAGCCCAGTTTTTCAAAGAGCAGCCATCATTTCATAAATTTCTCTGCATGATGTATTATGTGTTTAAAGATATACATTTACAGTTATGGCATAGTTTTGCCCACAAAGAATGAGCAATTAAAGATAGTGTGTCTGTTCATAAAAATGCATTTCCATTTATTTGCACAAATCAGTGGATTTTTGCTTTTCCAAATGGTTTCAGGTGTACATGCCATGTAAAAATATTTTGATATTTTTTGTTGTGTGACTATTTCTCTTTTGACTTTTAGGTTATAACTTGTCACACAGACCTTGATAGGTCCATGTCAACATCCTAACTGCATGTCAACAGGCATTTTATAAAAACCTAGGTTGCAGTAAAAAATGGTTTGCTAAACACAGAGACAGAAAAACTCATATTTAACTACTGCAATAAGACTCATGGTACATCTGTTGATGTCCTATAAAACAGAAATAAAGTAAAATCTTTTTTTCTACAGGTAATTCCTTGCGATTATGTCTATGTCATCCCCATGCTAATACTTGGCCTCAGCCTTATTTTCAGTTCAGTGCTAGTTTACCTCTGCCTTGTGAAGAAATGTCATGGGTGGCATATGTCAAACCCCTGCTCCCTGTTCCACCTGAGCCTATCAGAGGCAAAAAGCAAAGTCATATGTGTAGAGCAGGAAGCACAGCAAGAGAGCACAGACCTGAACACTGACACATTATGAGTTTCTCCTTGTGTCATATACAAAGCACTTTTCCAGAGTGTTTGTCAATGGCTGTTTTTATGTCAGATGCAAAATTAAGTGAAATGTTGGGGGCAACACAAATCAGAATTTGTTATTATTTCAGGCTGTTTGCAAGCTCATATCTTTTACTTCCAAAACATAAGGGAGATAAACTTATTTTTTAATATGGAGGTGGGAAATTTAATGAAATCCTATTCAGTTTGATGGTTAGGAACTGAAAGATGGTTAGGAACTGAAAATTTTGTTGATAGTTATATGCCTACATTCCTTTTTTTTTTTTTAATTAACCAGATTCAAATCTAACTGCAGTGGACTTTAAATACAGATTTCTACTTTTCTGTTCAGTATTCTTTTGGTCATCTGAGCATTTTTCTCCTGCTCTAATAACTGCTATTCTCTCAGAGACATGGCTTCCTCTCTCTGAGTGAACATCATCCTATCCTCCAACTTAGAGTAGTATAATGTAGTATCCAACTATCCATTAATCTTCCTGCTCATACTGAAGATGTCCTGGAAAGTTATATATATGTGCTACACTTAGAGAAATGATAGGCTATGGCTCATTATGCCCATTAAATATTTTACAAATCTTTTCCTATTACAGTTTATTGTTCCTCAGTGAATATATTTTGGTGCCTGTTGATTATATATGTATAGCCTTTGAGCTTTAATGAATGATTTACTCATGTTTTTGTTTCAGCTGGGTGTTTTATGAAGTATATATATATATATATGCATGTATAAATATACATGTATATCTATATATCTATATATCTATATATATCTCTCTCTATATATTTTTTATAAATGTAGAAAACCCTTAATCATCTGGGGCAGAAAAATCTGTCTGAAACCATCTATAGGCTGGCATCTGAATTCAGAGGAAAATGCAATAAATTTTTAAGCATTTTTTTTAACATGAATATACTCCTGCATCAAATGGAAAATCTTGGTCAAATTAAAGGCAAACTATCATAGTTGTCTTCTCTATTAGAATAAAAAAGAGCTCAAAAATGTGTGTTGCTCTGCTATATGAACAAGTTTTGAGGTAAAGCTCCCTCAAAGACTTGTGAGTCGGCAGTGCCAGTTATATCTTGCATATTACATTTCCTAAGGCTTCATAATACTCTGAGATATAAGGTTGTTTGCTTGTGAGAACAGTGAATAAGTACTTGAGCATATTGTTCAAAAACCCCACTGCAGGCAGCAAGACAATGCATACTCCTTGTTCTATAAATCACCCTGATGTGAGAGCAAGGAGTCAAGAAGTTGGGAAGGAAACCTTTTAGCCACAAGGAATTTCACCTGCAGTGAATTTATGAAAGGCCATGAAAATTAGGAATTGCCATCAAATCCTGCATAAAGAGGAAAGTGGCAAGTCTGGACTGAATGCATTAAAATATAGCCACATTGCAAGGAGAAATTGCAGAAACAGAGTGCAAATTTTGGGCAACAGCGTATTTCCTTCTACAGCACGACGCAGAGCACAGCCAGCCCATGGGTAAATCTGCCACTAGGATTTTGTTTGTAGACAAAGTTGTTTATTTTTCAGTCTCAGTGTGGGACTGCTCAAGCAAGAGCAGTGCTCTGCCAGGACCAGTCTCTTATGTGTCAGTCTACTAATGACACTGGCTCTGAGAGGCTGTCTTTGATTTTGTTGAAAGCCACTCAGTGGAACTTTCCTTAGTACATAACAGTTTCAGGATCTTGCATTTCCACTACAAAATTTAAATCCTGCCAATATCTCTTCTATTCAGTTTCCGAGAAATGGATATGCAATCATCATGGGTATGCAAAGCATCATCAACTTTCCAGTGTTTGGTTTTGGTCCTGTGACCACAGCAAACATTTTGGAATTCACTCATTTTTTCCTTTGCTTTGATATTAAAATTCTTATTTTGCAGGCTCCCTTAAGTATTTTTATAACTATTATAAATCATACAATAAGATCATTAAATTTTTGAATTCTTAAAATAGAGTTTTTGTTAAAGTGTAGGATGAACTGAATTGTATGCATCTGAAAAGTCATCATTGCTTGATGCCACTGACTAGGATATAGTCATGATTAATGCTAAGAGGAACTTAATTTGAGCATAGGTTTCTCTATGTAGGCTTGCAATGTGACATGAGAGCTTACTTGGGATTTCTGTCACTTCTTCTCTTTGTTGGGCTGCTCTGTTCCACCAAGTGAATGAATGTCACCATTTTTTCTCAGAAATCTGCAGTTAACATTAAAAGCTAGGCCTAGAATATTACTAAAGATAACTTAAAGAGCACACAGTGAAATCCAGATGGAAATTGTAGTTTGTAATCAGTTTTGTACTATGCTGTGAGAATGAGAGAAGCAATAAGGATAATGTTAACAGAAAAAAGCTTTTTATTTTATAATATCATAAATGTTTTCCATAGTTCAAGCTCTCATCTCAGTGAAATTAATAGTACTTCTGAATATATTTTTTCACTTCTGTATAGTGCATGAGGTTTTGTTGCTACTGATTTGGATATATAATTAAATGTATCATCAGTCATTAACATTATAATTTTTTATATTTTAAGAAATAGTTTACATAGTCTTAGGTCTCATCCTCTCTGAGACTTTTTCTGATTCTGCATCCTATACAGTCTTCATTTCCACTAGGGCCCACAAGTTTGATTTATAACTCATTTACATCAGTAGGCTTTGATTTGAATAGAGAATCCTAGGTAAAATTGTAAAAGTGGGTGACACTACAGGTTTGTCTGACCCTGTTTTTATAACTGTCCCTGGTACAGGGGCCAAGCAGACATAGCAATATGGCAGTGTTATGGACATCACATACACTACAGTATTTATTTATGGCTTACAGCAACATGTGCCTTAAAAATCTCTAGAGTCAAAGACTAGAAATGGCTTTAATTCCATGAACTTGACTAATTCTACTTTACCCCACTTATATCTTCACCAGAACACAAATCCCCTGGCTTACCTAATCACTTTGTGTCTAATATTACAAAGGAATACAGATTAAATTGCTTGTCTTTCCAAGAAAAATAGAGATGATACCTGAGCTCTGAGATAACACTGAGGCTTAGGCTAATGGTTTGTCTGATGGAAAGAGTGTGCTGCTTAAGTAACTAGAAGTAAACAGCAAAACAGGATTATAAATCAAATGTTCTTGACAGAAAGGTGTTCTCTTTAGAAGTACTAAAGTGAATGTCTCAAGAAGTATGAAGAGTTATGGTGGAATACTCACTCATAAGTAGAGTAGAGGATAAATAGCTATGTTATAGGAATGTTTTGCAGGAATAAATTTAGTGTTTGTAGTTATGATAAGCTAGTGTTATGAACAGTATGGCACTACTAAAAAGGGGAATGCCATAGAAAGCACAAGCTGGACACATAAAATAATCCTTTTCTTTTAATTGCTATTATTATTATAAAATAATCCTTTTCTTTTTCTTGGTACCATGGGAGTTGGGTACTATGGGAGTTGGGTACAGCAGTCAAGAAAGGGATGAATCCTTGGGACAATCTCGAGGAGAGAAATAACGATCCAAGATTTAGAAAGCATGTTCTACTAGAGCAAACAGAAAAGAAAAAGGAAGAATTTATTCTGTGTTGTTGATTGGAGGAAAGCAATTCACTAAAATCACAGTCAAGGAGAGTCAGATTGGGTATTATGGGCAATATTCCTAAATATTGCCAGCATTCACTTTTCTGTGAATGAAAGTTTTCAGGAGCATACTAGGCACAAATGTCTCAGGAGTAACACAGGGTTAGCTGGTTCTGTTATGGGAAGAAAATTTGGGTGGGAGAATTTTCTGACTTTTTAATGTTCCTATGACACACTGATGTTACAAGGCTCATTGAACCTGCAGTATCTTGACAAAACTTCCTCTGTTATAACATCATTAAGCCAAAATTTCAGTTTGATTGGTTACTACAGAAGTGCTAAGGGACAGTCCAAGAACCCATATGCTGGGCAAATATGCAGTGCTCTTTCACAACAGCACTAAATAGTTTGCAACTTAAGTGGATAGCACAGATGTGGGAGACCAGAGAGCTGTAAAACATACTAGGAAACACAGATAATTTGAAAATATCCATGTCTTTTAAAAGCAGCTGTGTCCATTTTGAGCACCTGCAAAACGTGATCATCACAATTCTCAGTGTCTTAGAATTGGCATCTGCATGATACTGAACAGCTGCAATGGGAAGAGAAATTATTTTGTACATATGTCTATTGCTTGAGACCAACTTCCTTGTTCTGCATTCACATAGCATCTTGGCTGGTGTTTCTCATCATTATCACAATAAAAATCACACATAAAATGCAGCACTTTTTGAAAGTGAATAGCAATAAATCATAAAACAAGTACTTTACCAAGTAAGTCAAATCACAAGATTTAGATTTTTGAGGCTTATCTGAGCAACCATCCATTACCTCAGGCGTGTGTCTGAAGGTTGTGCAGAAAAGAAATCATAGGGAAAAGTGTTTTTGGTAAGATTTCAAGTAAAATCTTTCTTTACAATAGCCTTGAAAGCAGAATATAGCTATTCAGTTTTTCTCCACTTTTCATGGCTTTATACAAGTTCATATTTTTAAAGCATTCATCATTTTCTTGCCTAGTATAACAAAGAGGATTGATTCTTTCAAAAAGTCACAAATAATCATACAATGTCAGAAAAAATATCAGCTAAGCAAATGGCTGTAATCTATCTAAGCATTCTGCATTTTTTTAAAATGAGAACCAGGTTCTCAAGTAATATAACTTGACATGGATGCCATTTGTAAAAATGTCATTTTTAAAACCTATGCCAAACTACACCCACTTAGGAGCTTTCCTTACGCTTTCCAAATTCCTAAGAAATAGAGAAGGGCTTACATTAGTTCTTAGACTAACTGATGTGAAAGTTTGGAAGGAATTAAGGATGTGGTACAGTTGGGTTTTTGTATAGTCATCAATAAGAAATAGGTGATCAATTGCCCGGCTGTCATTTTCTTGCTATTGGCAATGCTGTGGCTCACAAAACATGGCATGTGACACCTGTCATGTTGATCTGCTGAGGCAGTTACATGAGAAGGAACAAGAAACTATTAGCATAACATTTCCAGTACATATTTGACTTTGGAAATTTACAGCTGAAGTATGTGGGTCATAGCTCACAGTCACTTAATTTCATAATGTTTTACATATCCCCAAGATGTTTGGAAGTCTTATACATTCTTCAAATCAGTAGTTTTAATGTATTTGACAGTCTGAAATCTGCTGTAGATGGGACAATGTTTAACATGTGAAAATACATATTCATTATACAGAAATCTAAAGTATTATAATTTTGGTTTATTCATGTCTGTGAGAATATGGCAGGTGAAAGATGGCTAGAGGAGGTTAAGTTATGTTCTTGTAGATTTGCTATGATGTGTAAGATAAAAGAGACCCATTAAATTATATATCTTATTTATGGAGAAGGAGAAGTAGCCCCTATGGATTGTCAAATACCATATAAAATATCGTCAAGCATAGTAATGTGTTCTTGCTAATAGTTCCATTGTTTGCCTGGGACCAAGGAGTAAAATATATATTCAAAAGATATTTAATTTGTCTATATATTTTAAGCCATTTTATGAGAGGGTTTTTTTTTTTTTGGTTTGGTTGGTTTTTTTTTTTGTTTTTTTTTTAAATTAAAACAGTACCTCTTCATTGCATTTATCTAGGATTCAAATAATTTTAAATATAACAATATATGGAAAATAAATTATTGTCTGCCTGATAGTTTGAAGCCAACACATCAAAATCACTTTTGGAATATGAATTATATTTAAAAAACTGTTAAGATTCAGTATTTTTATTCCTTTAATGAAATATTTAAAACACAGTTAAACTCTGTTTTCTGTTGGAAAACACTTCACAGCATAAAAGCACAGAGCAACACAATTGACATTACCAGATGGTCTTTAGTTTGAAGTGAACAATTGTTTGACCAGTCACAGAATATACCCTTGTCTTTCCTAAAAGCAATGTAACAATATCAGAAAAGCACTTGGACATTATGAAGCAATATATTTTGCTTTGGTCATTAGTGTGCGCAAAAGGAAACTTTCACTTCCAAAACTATTTTCCCAAAGAAAGAAAAACTCAGAATAACAGGGATAATAAAAAAAAAAAAATATTATCACAAAATAAAGCATAAATCATAACTGCTCAATGAAGAAAAATCTTATTCTTTTGTATTTAATGACCAAACACTCCAATTTGCTTGTAATTCTGCTGAAGAGTAGTATTGCAAAATAAAAACTATGTATTGCAAAATATTGGATGTGCTGTCATTAAATATTTGCTTTTTACGGCCTCATTGGTTTCCAAGTGCATAGTTTTTAATTCCTTTGCTTCCTATTAAGATGCCAAAATCTTTTTGCCACATCAATCTACCAAGTCACTTCTCACTTGGAAATGCAGGTCAGGAATGTGGGAACTAGATAGCCGATTCTCCATGAATCACCATAAATGCCGAGTATGTTAAAGCTAAGTACAAACCTGTAAGGTTCACCTTGGAGTTTATCTGGTCCCCAATGTCTTAATTAATGCACATTGACATTTTGGCATGACAAGGTAATACTGACTTACTGCTTTTACTGGCTTTCATATTTGTTCTTCTGTGGTCATATTGTTAGCGTAGACTTACAGTGCTTGGAAAGTGCTAGACATATTTCTAAGTACCTACCTCAATGTACAGTGAGATAAAGGACCAAAAAAAGGACATAGGTTCTGGTTCTAGAGTTAAAAATTAGTTAATCAGTTGAAATCAGCATTACAGATGAAGTAGGGCACTTTGTTTTTCCCCTTTTGCAGATAATGGTACTTTGTCTATAGTGAAAACTGCAGTTTCAAATGCCTGGTGTGTGTTCAGCCTTGTTATTCCCATCAGTACAGACAACAGCTATTAAGACTGAGTGGCCAAGGTTATGCCACAGGATAACTTTTCAATGATGACTGAATAAAATTTATTTTTAATTTTTTAAAAATAAATATTTTGTTAGGACACGTTCTAAAAACCAGAAATTTCCTCTCCTACCCTCTCAAAAACTACTGCTGAAACTTTGTGTCTCTGAGAGGCATACAAGTCTAAAACTGTGCAGCTATTTTGACGTCCAACCTAACATCTAATTTTGTAAAATATTTTAAAAACCTTTCCTGTAGGCACACAGTTTGTGGTAATTGGGAGAGGGGCTGGGGCCAGGCTCATCCCCAATGGGTACAGCTGTGTGGGCCAGGTGAGCAGCATTGACAGCAATGAGCCATGGAGTGCCCAGGGGCACTGACCAACCACCAAAGGGAACAGAGGGCACACAGGTGCAATGCATCAACATCAGGGGTATAAAAGGCTGGGCTGAAGAGGAAGAAAAGCAAATACTTGAAGTCTTCTGAAGTGAGGTAGTCTGTATGGGTAGAGGCCTTCTGCTGTGATATCATGTCATTCTGTGTGGGTTGAAGCTTTCTGATATGCTGTAGTGACACTCTGAGTATGGTGGCCCTCTCAACTGTGGCATATGCTGTGACAATTTCCATAGTGAGGTAATTTTTATTACCTGTAGGAGGTATACTTTTATTCTATTTCCCTCTGCTTGAACCTGTGCATCTAGGTACTTTATTATGAAGTTATGATTCTTGAAGTATGCCCTTGCTTTAGGCTGTGCTCTCGTGGTATAATTTAGCCTTAAATTCAGTGTCAGGTCTAATGATGAGTTTTTCATTGCCTTTACATGATAGCATTTTTCTTCTTTTCTGCCTTCACTCTCTCACTTAGATTTGTATTTAACTTCTGCTATTTTGCTTTATGTGTGTGGCACCTGTGCAACCTCTACATTTTGGATTCAGCTTTCTGCTGGAGATATTTTTAATTTCCCTGCTGTTACTTGTCATGTCTAAGACCTTTATTTTTGATTACTCCTGTGACTTTTCTTCTTTTTTGTAAGATGTTAGAAACAGTTCCCATGGGTCTTTAATCCCACTTTCTTGCTGCTATGGAGAGTAGTGGGGTTTTTACATGCTGTTTAAGTGAATTATTTGCACAAGGGAGGGCATACATAGGTAAGTAACTAAATTCATATTGCTGATCGGGCTGTTCCCCACTCAAAGGAAAAAAGAATAAAAGTAAAGAAAAGGAGAAATGTGGTAATAATTCAAATTGTTCAGCATTACTTTCCTGTATGTCTTGTTTTCTCTTTACTGTCTATAAATCCTTTTCTTGGATTCACAATCCTCCCTCCTCCACCCCCAAAAGCAACAAACCACCTGAGCCAAAAAATCTCACAAATCCTAATACTTCCAATTATTATTTATATAAAATCCTTATCTTTCTTTCTGGAAGTCAGCTTAAATTGTGAAAACTCCTTCCCTGAGCTTCATCAGAAGAAATAACAAATTTGCTTTGTTTACCTTCTCTTCCTGCATAAAAAAAAAGTCAATATTTTCTTCTCTATCTGCAATTTTGAATGCCCTTATAAAATGGTGCCATGGTGAACAGAGTAGCAGAATCACATAGGTGGTTGTTACTTGTGCACCATCCTGAAACTGCTTTATACGAGGCCCATAACAAGAATTATAGTATTATAAGCCTCATGCAAAAACTTTTAATGATTGTCAGATGCGCTGCTCGCACAAGAGTCATTACTTGCTTTTCTAATCTAACTGCAAGCAAAGTAAACACAATGGTGAAATACAACTGTTGAAACCTTCAAAGCAGAAACTCCCAGCAAAATTTTTCAGCTGAATCTTTAAAATAATTTTGCTGTTCATGAAATGGGTTATTTCCAATGAAACATTAGTTTACTTTAACAAAAAAAAAGAACCAAAAGGCTATTTTTCACCCTCCTCTGTATTTAAAGCCTTAAAATAATATTTCTGGTTTTCCACTACTTGAATTTTCATTGTATATATGGCATCTCCTGGCAAGTTGGAATGAAACTCCAAGACACCAGGAAAGAATCAAACCTTCTTTAGTGCCTGCATCCCAGCTCCCAATGCCTGAGCAAACATGCCATTGTCCACAGAGGGTCCCTGGTGAGAAACCCGGCTCCAGGAGAGAGTCCTTCCCACTGCAAGGTTTTGTGGTGAAATTTATGAGCCTGTCACTCTGTCAGTTGAAAGGGTTTCTGTTTTTGGCCTAATGCTGTGAGTTTAATATCTAAAGTTTTGGAAAGGAAGTGATTTGTTTCATTTTGCTTAGGCCTTTATGTAGCTGAATTATATTTCAGCAATCCCCAGTATCCATAGCTACAGTACTTTCCCACTGACACAGCGGCACTTCCTGGTAAAGTTTCCCCTATAACTCAGCCAGCAAGCTTGTCTGAACTCCAGCTTCTGTTTCTCCAGTTAAAGCTAATTACACTTATATGGCACTGGGCTTTCCACTTCCTTCTTTTCTTGGGGTGCACAATTGCCAAGAAGATCTATATTTGCCAGGGGAAAAAAAAATCCTGAATGTTGGTGCCAATTAACAAAACAAATATGTTGCAACTTAATGAGTACCCAGCAGATCAAACCTGATCTTGCTCAACAGAAAGGTGATGTAGGAGTAAATAAATGGCAGTGCTTAGCCGCTGGCAGAAGGGGAGGGCATTTTGTTTTACCAGGGAATGCGTTTCTGCTTTGCTCTACTTAGTAGGACCATGCACTTTCTCCCCTTCAGACCCTGCCCACAGTGCCTAATTAATTCACATCAATTTTGAAAGAATACATGATTAGCTGTCCTAGGGCTAAGCAGTAGCATATTGAGTCACACACTAGAAGGCCTAGTTTGGGCACTGGCTCAGGATGGCAGGATCCATGCCAACATAAGAAGCTAAATTGGTTGCAGGGCAGGGGGTGGGGGGCTTGCCAACTAACTGCCTCGCCTCATGGCACCATCTGCCAATTTGTAGACTGATGTTGGCATCAGATCTAAAAGAGCCACTTATCCACTTGCACAGCTATAGGCCACAAGAGTGAAAGGAGAAACGTTTGAAAATAAAAAGGAAGTTGACTAAAAAGCGCATCTCGTCTAGCACAATGCCTGTCAGGTTACTGTCTACAGTACTTTATCATCAGATATGGATGTTTTTTAAGAAATTAAGAAGCTAATCCATGATTAGCAGATCTTCACACCTGAGATTGCAAACAACATAAGGTTATAGCTCCCAGATGTAGTAACCTGCTTCATGAATATAATGGCACATTCAAAACTAGAACCTCTCAAATGTTACTGTGAATTAGCCTCCAAAGCCAAAACTTAATCCTTTGCTGATGTAGTCTGCTTCAGGCCTTCAAAAGTAGAAAGTCATTCTTCAAAGAATATAAATTAATTTCAAACTTACTTCAGAGGTACCCTGGATAAGAACAGAGTATTTCATGAAGGATATTTTGTTCTTTAAAGCTGTTCCTTGTCGTATGGTCTAGTTCAATTCAACATTATGTCAACGGGATCTTAGCAGCTTACACCTGGCCAGGAATTCTTCATCCTTTTCAATCTCACAAGGAAACTGAACCAAAGCTTCTGAGATGCTCATTACTCTGTAATGATTTATGTATTGAGCTCAATTCAACCCTATCATATTGAGAGAACAATCAAAATGTTAATACTGAAGGCACAATCATCAGCTACTAAAAAAAATTTACTCACAAAGAAATAAGAATTACAAATATTGCATTGTTTAGATGCTCCATTTATTACTAGACATGATACTGACCCTAGCTTCATCTGACATAGCCTTTAATAGATTTTCTCCTTCTTCTCTTTGTAGCCCCTATGAAACTATATCAGCAAAAGAGTGGAATGACTGGAGTGAAAAGAAAGTGTGAAGGAGTCTAAAATAATGTAAAATCAGAGAAAACTGTTTTTCCTTGCAATTTCTTATTGTAGAAGCTCAAGAGAAGTCCTGTTTGTCATTGGCCTTCTCTGGAACATGGTGACAGGTCCATTTAGTTGCATAAATATGCATAAAGTAGCTTGAGATCATTATGTCCTACCACCTTTTTATTCCCCAAAATAAAAAGGACTATGAAACTCTATCTGAAAGAGATAGAATATATTCCATTTCCTTCTCCTGTCCTGAAAAAAGTCCTATGGCTTTATACAATTGCATTTCTTAGTTTTGATTACTGAAATGTCTCCTGGTTGCAGTCTTGGGCCAGACACAGTTGGATAAGATCCAGTACTGCCTTGAAGTGTGCACATGCAGACCTGATTAACATTTAGGATCCCACCAAGAAAAAGGAAACCTTCCCTCATGTAGAGGCATGAGTTCTGCACCACTCCATGAGGGGAGGCTATACAGCTCATACTTCTAGTTGACACCTTACCCATAAATTGGTCCCCAGAGGCCTTTGGTAACTGTCTTAAATTAGAGCAGCCTAGAGCAAAGTGCCTGAGGCTGCTTCCATTTCCAACCTCACTGATCCAGCACTAGGAAAGTCCTGGGACTACAGGAAAACAAACCTACCTTTGTACAGTCTCCGTCCTGCAGTGAGTGCTGAAATAAGCACTCAAAACTCAGTGTAGGATTTTGGAAGCTAGATAATAAAACTGAATTCCAGAGCATTCTTTGTTGCCCTTTTTGTTCCTTTTAATGAGTTTTATATATGATAATGTAACCCAAAATCACAAAAGTATCAAAATACCTTGAACTGGATGTTCTGCCATCTGCTATCCCACAGTTCATTTGTGGCTTTTGTATGTGTTCTACCATGTGCATACTTTGTGTATTATTTATTAATTAGGTTTTTCTGTTGTTTTACACTATACTTTACCTGGACTTATTTCCTAAGCTGGTTAGAGCTTGTAGGCATGTGTAGCGTCCCAAAAGGATAACATTTTCTTTCTAAGGTATTACGTTAAACCTATTAAATTATTTTCAAAAGACATTCAAAATGGTGGGGAAAGGAATGTAGCCTCTTTAATAATAAATGATAAGTATCAATACTTAATGGAGTAAAAGATACATCTTGTCTATGTTGCTGCTTACAGGAAAACGGATGGTGTTAATCTGCACTAAGTTACCTAGAAAATAGTCAAAGCGGTGAAAAGTACAAAAGTATAATATGGTGAAATATTTCAACTCAAATCTGTTATGCACCAGAGAGTGAGTTGTTGCTAAATAGAAATTTATTTTCAGACTAATTAAGAAGTTTGGAGGAGCCAAGCAAACACCTCTGAATTTGGGTGAAACTGACTTTCACTGAGATGACAGGACCAAAGCAAGATACATGCCATTTTTTTAGAAGACATAAGAAACTTATTGAGGTGAAAATTCTTACAGTTAAGAGACAACTAATGCAATTATGCTGTCAAACAGTGGTTAGCAGGAAAATCTCACTGACAAGATTTTTGTCTTAATGATCAAACCAAATAAAACTAAAATTAGCAGAATAAATGCAAAGTCAGGGAGAAAGCAGAAATGTGGAAGCCAACAGGCCATGGTGCAATGAAGGTGTGTATGTGACCCAAGAAGAAAGTTAGTACAAGCAGTGACAAAGCACTCCTCAGGCAGCTCCTGTGTGCTCTACCAATTGCAGCACATATGGTCCTCTAGCAGAGGGTCTCAGAACAGCGGGTTAGTTTACATACCATATGTATGCAATTGGTAGGCACAACGGGGTTGCGTTAAGGTTATTACATCTGCCCTAGTTCGGAATTCCCTTGTATTTTTAGGTTTATGTCGGACAGTAATGTTATTTTAACAGCTTTTGTGTTAAATTTCACATGTTTTTTTAAACAACATTATAGCTTCCTTTATTTTCTTTTTATTAATTTTGACTTTGTAATAGGGACTCTGGAGACTTAAAATTGAAATGCGTTGTAGAATGATGGCTTTTGGAAGTTCCAAACTTCCAGGAATGAATGTCAGCTAAACCTTCTGCTGTCTCACCGCTGTCTATTTCATTGAGTACCTAGTATTTTTTGTTCCAAATATTTTGAGAATGACTGTGATCTGTAGATTATTTATAGAAGAATTCTTGGAAATATTTTTTTGTTCTGAATCTCTATCAAAAGCTATTTGTCTGTGGGAGTTCAGTAATATAAAAACAAACAATTTTGACTGGACAGTGTGGTCACAAATTATATCTATTTTGTACATAATCAAACCATTGCCATCATGTTGTATATGATTTAATCCTTACAGTCAAGTTGAATATTTTACAATATCATCAAAAATTCATCTTATACCAGTAGTTTCAACTGCTGCCTAAAATATTAATGGCAAATATGTGGTGCTTAGGAAAAAATACTTAAGAGATATGGAGGACATTAACATGTATTTTAGCAGAATCTTCATAATATTATGAAGTAATTCTGCACTATTTTTACTGCTTTGTAATCAGAATTCCTGTGAAGAAAATGGAATAGTCTGGAAAGAAGGGTTAATGCTCTCCAATGGACACACAAGTTTTCTGCTAGTAGTATATCTGTTGCTTCATTTAACTTTGTTTTTATCCATTGTATGTTACCCACCACCACACACAGGAGACAAGGAGTGCTCTAATATTCAGATTGTAAGGTGAAATATACTTCTTGTATCCATTACTGGAACAGTTTAAGCATTGGTTTACCTCTAACTTCCTAGTGCCAGGATTAATAATGTCTGGCAAATGCATTAATATGGTGAAAGCAACAGGAGATGGCAAGCCCTTTCACATAACACATTTCAAGCATACCTTAAATTCTTTTATAAGTGCCTTTTATGGTAGACAAACAATGGAAAATTATTATCCTTTTACTGAAAAGCTGTGGTTATTTCACTTTTCTTCCAATGACAATCAACTCCTGTAGAATTTAATGCAGGCCAGTGGTGTATTTTTTAAAAAGTAAAAGTAGGAAATAATTGGAAATTCCATAGCTCATGATAATTCCATAGCTCATGTGTTCTACAGGCTAGGAAGCTACTGAAGCTGGGAAACACGGTGCAGGTAAGAAACACCCTCGGGGACATACCACAGGCCACATATGTGAATGTAAGGACCACCAGGGCTTTGCTGCTAATCAGGTCATCTGTTCTTCTGAGACTGCAATCTCTGCAAAGGAGCCTTGCCTACATGGCATATTTTGTCAGATTCAAAATGGGAGGAAATTATGTAGGAGTTCGATTATTTAAATTATAGCTACAAATAGAGTTTATATAAGGACCACCAACAGACCCAGATATTTTAGATTAACTCAGAAATTATACAAATTTATATTAAAGGGTAATGGCAATTATCTAGGGTCTATGCTTTAATCTCCTGTGAAGTCTGTCAACAAAAGCCAACTCATGCGTGGCCTGAGAAAGCATTCCTGAATACAGGAAGTAAATGTTGCTAAAGTCCATGAGGAGAGTGTTGTAAGCTTAAACAGGGATACCTTTAATGTGGAGAAGCAAAACAAAATTGCCAAACATTGACAGCCATAGAGATCAAAGATTTATGCAGTAGTTCTGTAAAGAGTTGAGTCCTCCAAAGTTTAAACATACATCTAAGAGGCAACAATTTCTGCATCTGATTTTATTGAGCAGAAGCAGCTCCTAAAGTTAACAAGTAAGAAAGTAATTTAAGCTTGTCAAAGGCCATGCATAGTTGAGCTCTCTGGAGCAAATGAAGAATCGCATAGTAAAACACTAATAATGAATAAGGGAATTTTTTTTATTAACATCATTCTGAGTAGCAAAATGAAAATATTTTTAACTTGTAAAATTGAGCTGACTCTACCAAATGCTGCAACATTGGCAAGTACTCTCCCTGTACAGACTAATCCTTTAGTGGCTTGTGAAAGCTGACCTTGTTGGTTACTCCACTTAAATTACTGTAAAAGAATGGAGATGTTCAACATGTTCAGGTGAAAAAATAGAAAAATTGGTGCTGTGGAACTTTGAATCAAGTCCTGGATCCTCTTGGAATTGACATAGTATGGTCCTTGCCATGGATTTCTCTTATTCATATTATATCCATGAGAATGTTAATAGCCTCTGTATTTCCCCCAAGGAAATCCCAAGCTGGACTACCATGCAGTATGTACAAACTGTGTATCCATCTACAGAAGGATATTATTTATATATATTTCACAATTAGACTGATTTATCTGGAATATATTTGAACTCAGCAGCTCTTTAATTTTCAGAAGCCTTTCCTGATGTAACAATTTATGTAACATCAGGATAAGCTAAGCTAATTTATACTAAGAAATGTATACAGCAGCCCACTTAAACTTTTCCAAGAAATTCAGTTATTTTCCAGAAGTTTGGTTGTATCTAATACATTTGTTCCATGTATTTTACCTGAAAGGTAGGATTCATTCAGAATTGGTTTGCCAAAGAGACAGAAGCCTTAGGAAAAGACAGTGCATAAGGAAATACTGAGAGAATTTTATGGAAAGGAATAAAGGCCCTACAGTTTCCTTAAATAGCTCATACCTGCAGCTGTACCCATGATAAGGGTAAAGCAGGTGTTGGCCTGGTGGTGCACAGGAGGCATTTTTACAGCCATGACAGATCTGACTGGTCATAATGCTTTTCCAGGTGTAGAAATCCCAAGCAATGACAGGGATATCTGCTGACTTCTCAGGTATGCTTTAATGAAGAAAGAAAATAATTAATTTCCAGAATTATTCAGCAATCATTTTATGCCTCCCAGATTGATTGTTGAAGACTTTGTTTTGAAAAATGGCACATTTAAACTCTCAGCTGCTGTTGGAAGAATTACTTTTCCAGCATTTAATTTCTTCTTTGGGATGTTTTTTTTTCTTATTTTGAATTTTTGTCTTACATTCCAGCATGCATTTAGCCCTTGGCAGATTGAAAGGTGTCTCTGTCAGGAAATATCATCTGAGGGAACACAAGATACTACACTGCACAAAAAAAAAGGTGTGGTGTAGGAGGAGAGAAAACATCAGAAGCATTGCAAAAATACCTTTTTGTTTTGTGTTCCACAGCTTTGAAACTTTTCAACAGCTTTGAACCATTAAAAAGTGTAACTTGCTGACAACTTTTTACATGGAATGTCAGCTTTGCATGATTTGAAACAGCTGAGATAATAACTCCCAAATGAGAGGATTATAATACTGAAAGGAACATAAGTATGTATTGTACCAGCAGCACCTCTCTATTAATGACTGGTGTAGATCAATTGATGGAATATCCAGCCCTTTATCTGTATTCTTCTTAAGAGTTCAATTCAACTGGAGTTTTTTTTACCGAACTGAATGAAAAATGTTTCCTTGGAACTGTTATCAAATTTATTTTGACCCATATGCTACTGCAAAACCACTAAACTGATACATGTTTTTTAAACAAATGTAGAGAAAATGACAGAATAGTAGAGATGTGTGAGCTGAGAATGGTTTTTAAAGTTTGCCATGAGGTGTCAGCAGCTCTTTAATTTTCAGTAGCCTTTTCTGACATAAGGATCTCACAGCAATTTACAGAGCTACTTGCTCAAACTCTGTCAGCAGTGTTGGAATATTTTCCTCAAATAAAGATTTATATTTTAGAGATTCTTAAATATTTCCATGTGGCTAACAGAGATGAGTTTGTCTGTTTGTTATAAATGCAGATATACCTACAAATAAGTTAGTAAATAAATGCAAAAAAAAATTTGTAATGTTTTTCTTCTAATTAGCTCAGTTAATTTACCTGCTATTCATTATGTTTACTACCTTCATTAAGTTAAGAAGTTCGTTTCTGTAAAAATTTTAAATATTAAGAAATTCAGTAATAGTATACATCAAGGATGTCTTGGAGCTAGCGTGTATAATAAACTTTAGAAACTACTATGAATTTTCAAGTTAACATGTTAAATTTCATTGCAAATACTGTATCTTCAGGTTTCCCCAGGTGGCAATGTGTATTAAGAAATGAATGTCTATGTCTGGAAATGCTGTTCTCGCCATTCTTATTTTTGGAAGTTATTTAGCTGTTGAATGTAATACTAGTCTTGGGTTTAGGAATGTCTTCAGAGGGAAAGTAGGACTGGAAGAAAACCATGACAACTGTGTTTCTTAGTATAGTGGGCTCCAGGTAAAACTAAAACCTTATGCCGGTTTAAGAGATTAAATCAAAGCCAATATTCAGATAAGTTATCCTATTGTTATCCTGTATAACCTATTCTGTCTGTATCGCAAATATATTGAAAGCTGAGTAGACTCAGAAAACTGATCTTGAAAAGCTGTATTCTAAAATGAATGTTTGCTGGAGAAAGGAATATATTCCTGCACTGAAACCCTAGAAAATTGTAAGAATTGACTTCAAGTACTATGGTTTTGCTTTCAGATGCTAGGATTTAGCCTTCCTGCTAATCCTGAAAGTGCCTCTTATATTTTGTAATAAACCAGCATTTTGTAATAGCACCAGTAGTGCTATACCACTGATCTAGCAAAAAAAAAAAAAAAATCCATAATGATCTACAAACCTGAACTCTGACATTCAAAGAAACCTTCAGTGTAGGAGGACTGACAGGTCATAGCATTCTGTTTGTGCTCAAACCTGCAGATTTCACCACAAAGGTTTCAGAGAAACCAGAGTTTAGGCTGATGTAAGTGCTTCTTTCCCCTTAATGGTGGGTCATCACACCTGATCACCACATTTTTATTCTGAATGATATTTCATGAGTCAAGACATGCAATGTGGGCAGAAAAAACTGCAGTATGTTTAATCATTTTTCTTTCTCTTGAGCACATGAGACAAAGGAAGGTGTAAGGAGGATATGGCCTGAGCTGGCTAGTCTGTACTATCTAGCATGTGTGGAAAGTGATTTAAGATCAATAGGTCACACTTCACTTTGAAGTTCAGATACTGCCACGTCTCTTTGAAAACATGATCCTGAAATGTGCTGAGCACCCTGGCTGAAGGCCAGGAAAACACATAAACACATGCTTAACTCTAATCATAGGACTAGGCCCCTTGTGTTAAAGTTGACATGTGCTGAAGTGCTGGTCTGGACCAGTGCCAGAAGGTTCAGCATCCTTCAGGAATGATTCCTCAGCCAATAAACTAAGGGCTGCAGTTTAACAGTAAGCCCAGGATTCTGTTTACATTTCCTGCTTGCATTTTAAAAATAAACCAGTGATTGTTATACACATAGAGTCCTTGCTCCTTTGAGAAAATTGGCATAGATGGAGGGACAAAAGTTCATTTTAACAGTTGCAAGCAATGAACAGGATGTTCACTTCATTTGGCTGTGTGCAAATCACCTCTTTCCCAAACAAACTCTTAATGACCTGCTAGCACAAAGCTATTCAATGTCCAATAGAAGTCTTGAGCTGGCTTTTGCAATGGTCTCAGGTGTCAGTGCACTGTTCCTGAACTTCCACAGCAGAACTTAAGTTCATTCTCACTGGTAAGTAGGCAGTTTTGTCATTTGAAAATGGCCAACTTTTCTTCTGATTGTTTCTGGCAGATGCAGAAGGTAAGAACTAACACTGAGGCTTACAAAAAATTGGAGTTTCTAATGGGCTGAAATCCATTTGAGCCTAGAAAGAGTTTGTATCTTTAAACTGTGAATACAGATGGTAGAGGTGGGGTGCACAGTTATGAAATAAACTTTCAATAAAGGTAGAAGACATTTCTGCAGGTGACTGTGCAATATCAAACACAGATACAAACCTCCACTATTTTATCTCCAAGCTCTCATCCTCCCTACAATCCTTCTTTCACCATCAAGCAGAAGGATTGCTGCGAAGTTCAAATTAAACATACCTCAATGTCCAACTAAATAAAAACTTTTAAAAGTCCCTAATATGCTTACAGATTATGCTGGTTTCTCCCTGCTACATACAAAAGATTGTCTAAAATTTACATTGGTTTGTAAGAGCGTAAGAAACCTATTTTTGAATTTTTTTCTAAATAATTGGAAACTAAATCAAACAAGTTTAAAAACCTGTGTTATTGAATAATTTCTTAAGGTTTAGCAAATTTAAAATTGTCTATTTGTTTTAGTTCAATAAATTTTCTGGCACTAAATACACTGGAGAACTAGGAAAAAAAAGCCATTCTAACTGACAGTAGGAATTATCTAATTCCATGTAAAATCTGTTCTTGCAAGATGTCTCTCTGTCAAACTCAATTTTACAAACATTAGAGTCCTTGAGACCATTAGGTACTTATCAGACAGAACCAAAAGAACTTCCAGATGTTACTGATCCAATTTTCATGAATATGAGAATGAGAAATTGTGGCCTTAGTGGTAATTCATCCCTTTCTACAATTTCCAAACAGTATGAAAAGAATGATTCTTTATTAGTGAATGTCTTTTTCTTTCTAAAACTTTATGGAAGTTCTAGACAAGCATTTGATTTTTGTTTGTTGGAACTTAGTTATTAGCAAATAATAGTAAAACCAGTAAATATTTTTTTGTGTCTGAGACATTAAGCTCACTCTCAGAAGTTCAAATGTAGTTCAGAAGTCACATTTTGTTTCTCATTCTTCAGATGCATAATGAGAATTCCCTTTCCTAGCTTAATGTATTTTTGAATAGGTGTCTGGTACCCAAACCTTTTGGTAGAAAGTGGTTGAAGTAGATGACTTACAAAGTCCATTCCAGGCACATACTTATCTGTAGACTGTAAATTCTTGAGAGTACCCCTAATATTAGCACCTTAATTCTTAGCACCTCATCATATTTAGGCTTCTCACTCCCAGGCCCAATTGGAATAAAATTATTGGATAACGTGGGTTTAATCCATTCAGGCCACAGTGATAGAAAATGACATCACCTTGCAGTTAATTCAGAGGCAGAACCCTAAGGAATAGATCGTGCTTTTGTGTCTTCTGCCATCAGTTTTGCCCCTTTGTACTGTGACTCCGTGGTAGTGCCTGAAAAACACACATTGTGTGACTGCACTTGGAACTTCTCCAATGTTACCAAGCTTCACAAGTAGAAGCACCACTGATTACTTTGTCCTGGTGTTATTTTTTGGGGGAAGGGGAGCAGGCTGAATCAAGGATGGAATTTCTAAATTTATACAGATTAACTTGATCTGATTGTGTGAAGGAAGTTATTTTAGAGCATTTCCTTTATTTTTCTTAAAAGAGTAGCCTAAAAGGATCTTTTACAAGGATCTTTTTCATATTCTGGTTTTGTTTAGCTATCATCTGCTGTCAAAGGTGTTCAAACGGACCTGAACGATGAGTTGTGGCACTGTGGTAAACTGCCTCCTTTGGAAGATTTTTAGAAGCCCTTCTTTGAAGGTTTGGCCTTTAGCCTATGAAGGTCAAAACACATTTGGGAGCTTATATTATTTGTCACCAGAGAGAGGCTAGGGTAAACCTAGAAGCACATTTCTCTTCAGAACCCACATGACTAAAATTAAAATAGTATGTCTGGTATGTATACAGAAAAAAAACCACTGGGTTTTCTTCTGTATTTTCAAATAGATCCAGTAGGCAATTAATCAAAAATAACATATATCACGTTTGTAATATGTTTGTATAAATGTGTGTGTGTGTATATATATCTGTATATAAAAAACATATGCAAAATTTCCACGTCAAGAGATAACAGCATTAATATATTAGCTCAACAGAATTCTTCAGGCAAAGTCCTGATTCCATAAGTTTAAAGCCTGGGAAACTTGTGTAGCCAGCTCCACTGGAAATGATGATTCACAGATTTTTTTTATCTACAAGTTAAAAAAAGTAACTTTGTCATAGGGTATTGCTACAGAACCGATAACAAAATTCAGCATCTGAATGCCTCAGATGCACCTCTCATATTTGACCTCTTTAACATTCATATTTGATACTCAAAACACTGACAGAAAAGGATGCATGCTTCATGAACTGGTATGACAAAAAAAGGGATAATTATTCCACTAAAAGAATTTTTAGCATCATTGTCCATCACTCATTTTCAGTCCTGCTAGGACTAGTAGGAGAATATAAAGTCCTGTAAAATAAATATCCTCGTATTTTAAAGCAGCCTAAAATTTTATTGAAAATTTAGAACTAGATTTTATTAGCATGAGAGAAACTTGAGGGATGTGGAGTTGTCCCAATTCTGCATTAATTTTCTGTTATGTTCAGAAAACTACTAAAAGGGTATGGTAAACTCAAATATTTCTTGTACTTTTATGGCTACTATGAGCTGAACCAATTCAAAACTCTGGATCTGATTCTCCATACCGCCACATATTAAAACACAAAAGAAATTGACTAAGGTGAAGGAAAATTCTTTCTAAACTGATCCATAATATTTGTCACAGGCTGTAATCAAGGATATTGGACCACATGAAAGAGCTAATAAGTCACTTACATAGAAAACAGAAGACATTTCTCAGTAGTCTGAGAAAGTCACTTCCCTTTGTCTGTCTTGATTCTCTCTTTCCTCTTGTCTTTTCTATATGGAATATAAACTTTTAGAGATTAAATTGGCAGGCTCTATATTTTGATATGCTAATATCAGCCCTAGAACTCCAAGTGCTGGATCAAACTCATCGCACCTGCGTGATTTGAAACCTTCCTCCAGTAAGAACTTGCTCTGAAGGTATGGATTTGGGTTTTGTTTGTTTGTTTTCTGGAATGACATGTACTAGTACCCTGTATGTGCACTAGGCCTCCTCTGGATGTTTGCATTTATTTGTGCTGTGCTTTACTAAAGGAAAATGTAGGTCCATGGAATAACACTGAGATTCACATCTGACATTTTTGACAGAGATTGTACAGTATTGACAACATTAATGTAAAATGGAAACATGAAGAGTAACATTTACTAACAGCTAATTAAACTGATCACTGGAAATAATTTATCTTAAACAAAGTTACAGAGACTCATTCCCTTCTCAGTCCCTCCCTTCTCTCCCATCAGAGAAGAATCACCATTACACCTCTGGAAAGAGGTCTAGTGTTCACACTTCATCAAAGGAGGATCAAACATCTTAAACTGTTCCTTGCAAAGTTAATAGTTTCCAGACTACCATTAGTAATTTCTTTTAAGTGAGAAAAGTCCCAGTACTGAAAATAAAAGCAAATATCCAAATATTGTGAAAATTTTGTCTGTAATACCTAGTAGACAACTTTATTGGGACTTAAAAACTGTAGTATAGTTTTTTACTACAGAATTTTAATTGGATCCGGTCCTGGTTAACATCTTTATTGATGATATGTATTGTGGGGGGATTGAGGGCACCCTCAGAAGATTTACAGTGATACTAAGATGAGTGGGAGTGTTGATCTCTGGAGGGAAGGAAGGCTCTGCAGAGGGATCTGGACGGACTCAGTCAGTGGGCTAAGGACAGCAGCATGAGGTTCACTAAGGCCAAGTGCCAGGTCCTGCACTTGGGCTGCAGCAATCCCAGGCAGTGCTACAGGCTGGGCAGAGTGGCTGTCCAGCAGAAAGGGGCCTGGGGTGCAGGTCAGCAGCAGGCTCAGTGTGAGCCAGTGCTGGGCTCAGGTGGCCAAGAAGGCCAGTGGCATCCTGGCCTGTATCAGCAATCCTGTGGCCAGCAGGACCAGGGCAGTGACCGCTGCTCTGCACTCAGCACTGGTGAGGCCACACCTCAAGTACCATGTTCTGTTTTGGGTCCCTCACTTTAAATATGGCATTGAAGTACTGGAGTGTGTCCAGTGAAGGGCAACATGGCTCTGAGAGGTCCTAGGAACTTGTCTTTTGAGGAATAGCTGAGAGAGCTGGGCTTCTTTAGTCTCAAGGAGGCCCAGGGGAGATTTCATTGCTCTCTACAACTACCAGAGAGGAAGTTGTGGTGAAATGGGCCCAGTGTTTTCTGTCGTCCCTGCAGTGAGAGGACCAGAGAAAATGGCTTTGAGATAGGAGATTCAGACTAGATATTAGAAAAAAAATTTCCCTGTTGATGTGGTCAGACTTTGGAATAGGCTGCCCAAGGAGGTGGAGTCACCATCCCGGGAGGTGTTTTAGAGGTGTCTGGATCTGGCTCTGGGTAATGGTTTAGTGACTGAAGGGTTACAGGGGCAGTTACTGCTGGCTGATGGTTGGACTTGATGATCTTTAAATGTCTTTTCCAGCCTTGATAATGCTATGGATTTTATGAAATGCTGTCAAGTTGTGGACATTTTGTCCTCAATATATTGTGCTCATTTTGATGTTTCTGTTGTGCTATTTCTTTCATTGCTCATATAAGAAATAATATTCAGTAGGATGCTTTGTACATTTGCAGCTAAGTTAAACAGCATTGCCCCCCAATCTGGATTTAGCAAAGTATTGTATCAAGTTGTATCGTGCAAGCAAATGCATGATAAACATTTATTGAGAAGCGGAGTCTTTTTATGCATTCTTTCCTTCTTTCTATGTTGCCAAGGTGACCATGCAGAGATAAACCAGCTTAAAATATAAATAACCATATTCCTGAATATTTCAAATTCAGAATGTCTACTGAGTAACATTAGAACTGTCAGACTTACACAAGTAATCGTGTCTGAAAGATCCTGCAGCTTTTAGTTACATTTCCTTTAAGGTTATAGCCTCACAAGAAAGCAATCCACTGAATTATATTTTTGCTCCCATAACTTGCAATGCAGCAGTATTCAACTGTAGGAAACAAATTGTTCAGAAAAAGCAAATCCAATGTAAGACTCAGAATTACTGTGATGTCACACTACGATGACAGCCTCTGACAACCAGCCTTTAGCTGATAACCTTCAATGTACAATTTTTACAGAAGTTCACCTGACTGTCAGCAACTGAACCGCCATCAAGCACTGGCTTAGGTTTTCTTTCAAACACTTTTCAATTTTTTTAGATTTCAGCTTTATGGAAACAAAATACTCCCCAAAAAGACATAACTGAGACATGTAGCTCCAAGGAGACTTCACAGCTGAAAGTCTCAAGGTCACTGTATTTGTTCCTCATATGCTGTACTACAAATGCTTTTAACCCAGTTAAAAGACCAGGTTTCAGAGGTTAGTAGCTGAGAGAGTATATGTGCAGCTTCCAGAAAAGGAGCAATGCTCTGGCACAAGAACTCTACAAACTTTTTCTAAAAATGGCAGAAGACTCCTAAAGGTATTTAAAAATCATTAAAAAGGTAATTAAAAATCCCTACAGAAGAATCAATATTTTTCTTGTTTTCCAGATGCAGAAAAGTGTAGTTTCCAAAAATCACAGTAGTTACATGCATTCATATCTTTTTGCTCTTTTAAAAATATTACTCCTAAACATAGATCAGCCAGTAATGCAGGCAAGGTAACACTATCTGTTACTAGGCTGAATTTTTTGCTGATTTCCAGACTTATAAGTGGGCAGAGGCATTCACAGCATCCTGAGGCATGGGTAGAGTATTCACAGCAATCACGTTCTCAGAAAGATATCATGTGAATTCAGGAAGCTAACTTATGCTTACCTTTTAAGACCTCTGTGGCATAGAAGAGAACAAGATTTCTGTCTTCTCAATGCTAGCTATGGCATTTACCTGGGAAGCAGAAGAACAATTTTGGAGTCTTTCTCAGACACAAATTATCCTTTTCCTGCGTGTCGGAACAAAGTCTGATCCAGAAGGTTTCACGCAGGCTGCAACTCAGCTGCTCCCTCTTGTTCTTTTCTCCATCTCTTCTATGCTGGACTGGATTCCACACATTTGGCAAATGTTACCACATCTGTTGTGCCAGGTAAAGGAGACTGCAGGGATAATCAGCCCATAAGGAACTGAAGTCTTCCTCCCCTCTCAGGAAGGAGGAACACAGACTTTACCATGTGGCACCATGGTGGCAATCAACTCATAAGGATTTGTATAGGCATGGTCCACATTCTTGCTGTCCTTCTCCTTTGGGAGAATCTTATGCCCATCAGGAAGTGTTGGAGCTTTCCACTTACGTGTTTAGAAAGGGGATTCTGCATTTTTTGCCCTTATGTGTGCCTGTGTTCTGCCACTATTTTAAGGAAGCCAGCTCAAAATGAAATAAAAAATTGTTTTGATAAAGATTTTTTCTTTCATATCTCTAAGAAAACAGGAAAAAAAATCCACTATAAGCTCTTGAAGGGAAAGATGAAAAAATATATTCAGAAGTGGAGATGAGGTACAGAGTAAGATGAAGCAGGACTAGAGAGAGACTAAGAGACACAAGTTAGAAAGTGCAACCAGGAAGAAGGAGACACTTAGAAATGTAGCTACAGGTATCAAATACAAGGAGAAAAATGTGTCAGTGGTGGGATGACTTACCAAGCAAATAGAGAAACATCCATTAGTCACACTCACAGCTTAGTTCTCAGGTGGTGACATCTTTAAATGCCATTTAATTGTTCTTAGCTAGGAAGACATTTAATGCTTCTTATGAACTCTAGCAAAAAAACTCTACAGAGAAATACGTATGCAACAGGTTTTTGCCTCAAAGCTAAGACTATGAACTACTTGACAACATTTTGACAAACAGGTACTGTACACTGAAATAATGGCAATGTGCACCCTTGGCACTCTTTAGAAGCAACCAAACTTTGTGTCTCTCTGCCCAAAGGAGGCATGCTCTGAGGAATGATGGAGGGGAGGGCAAGCAGGGTGGGACAGAATAGCCAGCTATTGCACATCAGATACTCTATAGCAGGAATTCACGCAGAGAGGCTGTTGAAATAGTGTTCAGTGAATGGCAGTGATTGAAATACTATTCCTGTTGTAGACACGAGGCCTGATTCAGATAGGGCATAAGCAGGTGCAGCTTCATTGAAGTCAATAGTGCAGCACCCACTGGGCCTGAATTTAGCTCACAGTAGGACTTGCTGTGAAGTGTATTACACTAATGATAGCTATGGCAACATACTGTTTTCTGCATGACCTAGATGCATTTGCCCCACATAGATGTTTTCACACCAAGACAGTGTTGCTCCTTAGTTTTTTTACCAGGAAGAAGATGAAATTGAGAGATGAATTTTTAGGCTGTGGATTATGCCATTCTGTGGGTTTTAACCCATTTGTTGAAGGATTATACAGTGCTCCCCTTCATAGTTAGTAGGCCTTTTGCAGATAGGCTTTTTAAAGCCAGGTCTATATCAATAGCTTCCCGAAGTTAACTGTAATTTTTTAGTGAACTATTCAGTTATTATTATGATAGAAAATATTTAAAGACAGCATTTATTACTAACTCCTCCCCCGAGATACGAATAGTCAAATTACTCATTTCTTTCTCGATAGAAGGTATCCTGGGAATTATGTGTTTAACACTTGGGAAAAGAAAGAAGATTTCCCAAGATAAATAGATTGAAAGGCATTTTGTTGGTAAATTTCTGGTTTCAAAGTAGAAATATGTTTGCCATGTCTAAAGTGCAAACTTTTAATCTCATTTTTAGTGTTTTATCTGCGTATAAGGGCCTGAAAACTTCTTCTTTATAAATTCTTATCAAGCACTACTTCCTCTTTGGGAGAGAACTCAATCAAAAGGTTGTTGTTTCTCCTGCAAGTCATGCAAGACTTCACAGTTTATTTTTATGGGGGTTTTTTAGCTTCATTTTAAGCTACGTGAGACATTTTTGTGATATATGTGTGCTTCTTTCCTGTAAACCTGGTTCTCTCCAACTTACAAAAAGCATATTGTTCTGCTCTGCTTTCATGTTTTCTTCTTATTAACAAGATAAAGAAAATATGGGTAAGTTTTAAACAGTGCTTGTTTGTTTCCTAAAATTGCAGTGCATTTGCTGAATATATCAGGTTTGTCAGAATAGTCCACCCCTCTCTTTTTTTCCAAACTATTACATTACACTAGGAAATAACATTATGAAAATCTTGCATAATATACAATGACACAAAAAAAGGTGCAGATTAATTTTTGCTTCCAATTAATTAGGCACACATTTCACTAGAATTGAAGTAGACTATCACTAAATTACAGAACAAGTTGCATCCATCAGAATTCTTTACCTCACTTTCTCAAATTCAAATTATGCAATTGCTTGTAGCTCTTGGATTTACTGGATCCTCTCTAATCTGTGTATATTTTAAAGTCCTTTACAAAATGGCTTCCTCAGCACAGATCATGATTCTACAGAGGAATCTAGATCAAAAATCACTGATGGTGCTGAACAGAAATATGGTCCTCACTGGTGCCACGTGAGGTGCAGGAATGATAGAATCATAGAATTGTGAAGGTTGACAAAGACCATTGAGAACAATTGCTAATCCAGCACCATCATGTTCACCACTAAACCAAGTGCCATATCCACATATCTTTTGAACACTTCCAGGGATGGTGATTCCAGCACATCTCTGGGCTGCCTGTTCCAATGCCTGCCCACACTTTAGATGAATAAATTTTGTATAAGAGCCAGTCTAAACTTCCCCTGGTGTAATCTGAGGCCATTTCATCTTGTCAACCTCCTTTCATGCAGTTGTAGAGAGCAATAAGGTCTCCCCTGAGCCTCCTTTTCTCTAGGCTAAACAATCACAGCTCCCTCAGCTGCTCCTCATCAGACTTCTGCTCCATACCCTTCCCCAGTCCGTGGCCCTTCTGTGAACTGCAGCATCTCAATGCCCATCCTGAATTGAGGAGCCCAAAACTGAGCACAAGATTCAAGGTGTGACCTCACCAGTGCCAAGTACACGGGGACAATCACAGCCCTGTTCCACACACACCCTCTGATACAGACCACGATGCCTTTGGCCTTCTTGAACAGCTGGGCACACACTGGATCAAGTTCAGCCACCATGGGGAAGCATAACATTGCAAGGAGAATCATCTGGAAAAGCTGATACAAATGGTTATACTTGTAGCTGGGGCATGGCTAGAACAACTTGGTACAGAACAATAAGTTATTTAATTATTTTCACAAATAAAAAAAATTGCTTACATACATTTTAACTAATTTGGGTTTGGTCTGTAAATACAATTAATGCCTGTGCATCAAACCTACTATACTACACTGTATTCAAAGACAACTGTCATGTCAAGACTTTTAATTGATTGAACAAAATGTTTTAAATGAAAATAAAAAGAAATAACAGTGAAATGTAACAATGATGAAATCAATAGGAAACAGTCCTTTCACAAAATAATTGATTTTTACCTCTTTTTGAAAAGAGGATAGACTTTTGAGAAATACTTATTAGTTAAAACCAGTATTTTTTAAAATAAAATTTATTTATCCTTCCAAACTGTGAGACTCCTCCTGGACCAGCAGAAGGAAATCACCAGAGATTCTATCAGTTTCATGCAAAATTTATAGTTCCTAATTGTAACTTTTCCTTTTTTAGGAATGAAAGGAGAAATCTGAAGCTTATCATGAGTTTCAGTCTCTTATTCAAAATTGCTGACATACTGTGAGAAATCAGACATTTGCTTTTAATTAGGATACTTGAAACATTTTCAAAAGCTTTAGATTCATCTGAGTTTGTAAAGCCCAGTGTTGTGCTATTGTGGCAGTTTTGTGTTTGAATCTGGAATACCACCTTGCATCTGTAAGCTGATCTTGCATCAGCTTGTGTTACACTGCTTCTTGTTCTTAAAAGCAAGCAAGATTTTCAGATCTGCTTGATTTAAATCCCAAAGAATTTAGTTCACTGATTCTCCTATGGTCACTTGAAAAAAATGCTTAAAGGGACTGAAATCCAGTATTCTATTCAAAGACTTTGATCTATGTAATACAATTGTGCAAAATTTTGTGGTCATGTTATATTTATGGAACAATCACATAGCACTTCACATATGCTAATATATGCTGAGATTTGGATTTTCCAAAGTCTGTGGCTGTAAAACTGGAGACTTATCAGCATGTGAAACACTAAAGACTACGTAGAAAGCTGTAGCAGAATGGGAGAACCTGAAGTTACAAAACTCTGGATAAGCAACTTGATGTTCCAGGGCAAAAGATCACCTGATGACTAGGAGTCATCATGAACAACCACAGGGGAATGAAACAAGGACAAAGAATAATTATTTATGGTAATTAAAATTGCCAGTTGCTGCAGTATGAAAATTTCCTGGGGTAACATGACTACATGACATAGTTTAGGAGTCATACTCTGCAATTTAGTGCCCCCTGCCCCAAGACTCCAAAACCACATGATGCTGACTTGCTTTTCCTCCCCCACTGGTGGCTGGAGAGGACAAATGGGGGCACAAAAGGCAAACATCACAGGCTGAGAAAAGGAAAACTTACTGGAAAAAAAATTGAGATAAGAGAACAGTAACAGCAACAATATCAGTAACAAAAGTGTACAAAAGAGAGAGAGCATGGAGCCCAACCCAATCACACACAAACTGCTCTCTCTGGTGAGGATCGGCAGTACTGCACTACTCTGTCTGCCACTCTTGCTCCACTGGAAAGAGACACCCTTCTTTTCTGAAGCAAGAGTCTCTGTCACTTGCCCCACTACAGTGACATGAGATGGCTTTAAATAACATTAGGGTCTTGGCCATACCACATGGCTCCAGGCTCCACCTCCTCATGGCTCCTGTGAAAATTAAGACTTGGCCAAAACCAGAACACCACACTTCAAAAAAAAAAAAAAAAACCACAAAAAAAACCAAACAAACAAACAAAAAAACCCACAAAAAACCCACAAACAAACAAACAAAAAAACTCACAAAAGAACCAACCAAACAAACAAAAAAAACACCCAAAAAAAACCCCACCAACAACACCAACAAAAAAAAACCCAACTAAAACAACTGTGAGGGAACACTCCTTGCCAAGGAGTTCCTTGGGTAGTTGAATTTCTTCATATTGTTGACAGTAGTAAGAATAAAACCATAGATCTGAAACAGTGTACTAGTTTTTTCCTTCTGGTTTATTGGACTTTCATTGTGTGGGTTTTCTTTTCCATCTCTCCAAGTCAGGGAAAATGATTAAGAAAGAGAGAAAGATTTCTCTAATGAATCTACACATAAAGCAAAATTTATATAGCTTCATGTGCAGCTGGGCAAAGCATGACATGGTGCACAAATAAGAAAGGAAATTTTCCATGTTTTTTTGGAGGTAAGAATCCTAGTTACTACTGGCCATCATGACCTACTCATTCATTTTAGGAAGAAGTGGATACTTTCCATGGGAGAAGCTTAAGCATCAGATTTGCTCCTTGGAGCATTAATAAAGGGGCTCAGTTAGCTTCATCTCATTATTTTACTATGAGTATTGACTTTGGCCTAGAGTCATGTATAGATAAAATGGTGCAAGGGCTTGTCCTAAGTGATTACTCAGAATTACAAATCATTTCACATGTAACTGAATACTGCAGCCTAGCTGGCACTCTGCCCCTTTCTTTTCCCACCTGCATCTTTCCAACATCCCACTCTCCACTCTTTCCTGCCCCAATAAGAGAATGAATCTAGTTTTGGTTAAATGGATAATTAATCTTACTCACTGAAAGTGGACTTTTAATTCACCAGCACAGGGAGAACATACATGACTATCTCATAGAGTTATGCCAACAAAGATGTAGGAAAAATATCTGATGGTAGCCTGGTAGCAGGCAAACAGCAGGGAGTGTGTAAACATGTATGTGCCCTTTCTCTAAGAGTAATTAGACAGGACTGGGGTTTTTTGGTGTTAGCAATTGCCTGATGATTTCCGAATATATAAAAGGTTATCCACTAAATGTGTGTGTTTTAAAAAGGAATGAGCACGAAAGTAAGAAAGATAAATTTTAGTTGCTCTGGGATTCTAAAAGCCCATTATTTTTAAGAGTACAGAGAGGATCAATAAAATAAAGAGACACATAAAAGCTCAAGATACTCTTGGTACATCCAAATAAAATAAAATAGAAAATGCAATGTTCAACTTACAGATTACAAGACAGGAGATGAAAAGAGAGGTTTTTTTAGGGATATACCAGGTTTCTGGAGTACATCTTCTGTGGTATATTACAGCAATTTCCCCCTGAACAAGATCCTAGCGTTTTTTCTATAGTTTGTTTCATATCTAGACTTTGTGTGAAGGAAGAAGAATCCTGAAACAGTTACTTTGCACAAGTAGCTATGATCAAGGATAAGATTTAATATATATTCCTGCTTAGTTATGTATCAAGTTCCCATAAGGTCACAAAGCAGATTTTTCTCCCAGTTTTGTACAGGTCTAAACAGAATAAAAATTCTTTCTGTGAGCCACATGGTATATATGATATATAATGCAACCAAATGCCTGAAACTGCCTGCTCAGAGAGGAAACCCAGAGTTCAGTAATTAAAAAAAAAAACAACAAACAAAAACCCAACCAAAACACACCTAATAATTTCTAATTTACCTACTATAGTAATATGTTTTATGGTACTATTTCTGGTCATAGTTACTATTTCTACATAAAAAACAGATTAAAAACCAGAAAGTGCATAAGATTTGAGCCATGCAGGCCTTACTAAATTTAGAATTATAATACTGATATCTCAACAGAATATTTTACACTTAGCTTTGCAAAAAACTAACAAAATAGTCCAACAGTAGATCAAACAATTTAGTGCAAGTGAAACTTTGACCTTGCCAAATTAGAGCCTAAAACTATTAATGATGAGCATTAACAATATATAATGCATTTATGATTGCAATAGATTTTGCTGAGGTGTATGCATTTTTTCTGAATTGAAGGATCATATTGTTTTTTCCTGTTCAGTTACATTTCTTGAATATTTGGGTTCTTTTAATGCATTTACCTCTCTACTGTGGAACTAATTTACTTTATAAATTCAATCTGAAGGGTGCTACTGAAATTAAACCTTTTCAGCAATTGGGAAAATAGCTTCATAGAGGTAATTTGAAATTTGGCATTTTGTTTAAAGCACCTAGATTTATACAGCTCGCAGACTTGTGTTTAATCCCTTAGGGGGATCAGGTCGGTTGCTTGCACCATGTCTGAGTCTGTAAGTCTCAGAAAAATTGTGCCTCCTGAAAGAATTTGCTAACCTTGCCATTTTGGGAGACAAGAGATTTCTTGACAGAATGTGGCATGGAATATGTCTGGTCATTATAATTATTATAACTAGCTGAAGGTCTATGGTACAGTAATGCTCTACCTGTCAAATTACATTTTAACTGAATATTAAGTGTGTGTATTTTTTGGTGGTGATGATGTTCTAATCTTTTTCCATTTCTTCAGTTATCTTTAGAGGATTACTATTCCTAATTTGCAATATTAGCAAAAAAATAATCTCTTCACCTAAATAAGGAAAGAGAGGAAAAGGTCAGGATATGTCCTGAACACCTTACTGCTGAGAAGAGTGTACAGAGTCACATGATGAAAATGATCTGGACAAAGACAAATATCTGCCTTTTCTGTAAATAATTCACATGACAAGTGAAGTATTCTAGCTGGTCATGATGTGGTAATTTTGATGAATTTAATAAACTAGGAAGCTCTTCCTACAAATATGTGGTGTGAATCAAAAACATGAACTCCTTTATACTTATAAATATTTCTGTGCATATAATTTAATTAACTGCAAGTAAATTTGTTACTGGAATATACTTTTATAGATAAATCCAACAATGTGAATATATTTTGAAAACATACACCCTAAATATCCACTGACATAACAATGTCAGGATCTGTTTAGGCCAGGACAACTATCTCATATTATTGCTACTCATTGCTATATGATGAAACTATTCCATCAGAGTGAAGATGGTCTCTCCTGTGGAACCACATAACTTTTCATCACGAAGAAACTTAACTCACATAAATTAAACAACTGAGCACTTGCTACTTTTGGAAGATCATACAAAGGACTTTACATTCTTACCTTTAAAAGTAGTAAAAATCAATTAACAAAACCTTCTAGTAATTCCATTGGTCATTTATAACTATAAATGAAAATTATTCAAGGAAAATCTGTTTCTTACAGATTCTTACAGTTCTTACAGTTAAATCATTTACAGATATTGTTTATAATATTATTTACTCTGATGTTTTAGAATAAAAGAGATTTGTTTCCCCACATTTCAGTGGTGCTAATAAAATTAGGAAGTGACAAAAATGGAAGATTCAGGGGAAATGAGCATATATTTTATAGGAAAACATATTTTAAATGTACTGACTTCCAAGATAACCTACACATGTACTGTAGACAATACCCAAATGAAGTTTGTTTGTGCGCCCTGTGTATGTGTATCATGTCACTGTATTTACATCTGCTTTCTTAGAACTGTCCTTGAACTAGGACAAAAGTTAATGGTTTACTAAGAGTGAAAATAAGCCCAGCTCTGGGAAAGAAGACATCTGAAACAAACTTATGATTTAGTATTTTTATTAACCACAGTGGTAGAAGAAGGTTTGTGACATGGTTTTTTAACGTTCCCTAATGAAGGAGATCTGGTACCCTGACCATAGGCTGGGCTAGACTGGTGGGAAGTTGTTGCACAGGGACAAAAGATGCTCTAAAGCATCCTCCAGAGCTTGCCAGCTGTTAAGACATTAAAAAAAAGAGGTGTTCAGATGGTGAAGTGCACAGTATTGGATCTCACTAATGAAATAATTTCTTTGTAGCTGCTTTGTAGCAACTCAATATGCTCTATGCTCTACTCTTTCCCTTTCTGTACAAAGGACTGGAGAACAGAATATCAACTGGCCTCCACTGCCAAACAATGCACATTCCACTGACCTTTGCCTTCAGGTTCTACACCAGGGAGTCATCTGCAAAAGGCAAAAGTAGCTGCTGTTCATGCAATCTTATTTACACAGAGTTTTTGCATGGAAAAGGGCTGCATCCTGAAACATGACCCCTATCTGACCTGTTTGGATTCACAGTGTCTCAGTATACAATGTGTCTCAATATACAGTGCCTCCGCTGTAATGCTCAGGCACCCTCTTGGAACACTCCTCTACTCTTGGCAAGCAACACTGGCCAGTTGGGTTCTCCAGGAGACTATGTATCATAAAAAATTTTCATCTTAACCAGTTTTTGAGTAGATACTGTACTTTTCAGTTCCAATGCCCATCCGGCATCTAGTCCTGCCTAATTCTACATGTTTCTTTTGTTTCTTAAATGGAGACAACAAATGACAAGTTCATGGGTGGAACAGAAGCAGTAAAACAGCACATAAGCATTGTTCTAGCAGAGACTTCATTTCACTACAAGTTGCAGTGAAAAAAAGGGCTTCAGCAGTCTTATTTAAAATCTATATCATATTTTCATGCATGGGTTTTTCCTTATTTTTCTGTGACTAGAAAATGAAAAAGCAAGATAATGTGGGTATAGTTAATTCCATTCCTGAAAATCATTTATTGACTCCATGGTTGGATTTCATTGAATCCAACAAAAAGAAAAAGAAAGAGTAAACAATATTGGTATGTTATTTGCTTTTAGCTTTGATAACCTCTCACATCTAATTACAAATAAAAGGCTTCTCTGTATCTGCTGTCAAAATTAAAATAATGGATATTTTCTACTTTCTCCCTAGCCCTTTCAGACATCCTGTGAAACTACAATAGGGTGCTGAAGTTCTGTCTGGGCAACTTCTTTGCAAATTAAGATGGATGGAGTTTTTCCATTTAAATTATTAAGACAAGCTGCTTTCTAAAAGAGAGAGTGGGTTAGGTTTTTGCAGGTCTTCCAAGCTAATGCATTATCAGAGTTTTAGTGATTGATTAAATAACTCACTGGTCTAAGTTTCTACTTATGAGACATGTCAGCAATTTAAACAGATGTCATGCAAATTGAGGAAGTCTTCTATCCATCTATATATAGTTATAGATATATGCATGTCTGATAGGAAAGATACTAATATTTGACCTGTTCTGACAGTAGTTTTTTAAAGTTCAAAAAATTCATTACTTTTTTGCATTTATGTATCATAATTCTTAAATTGTCAGTCACCCTCTACCTTCTTTCCCTGAAAATAGACTTTTTGTGGTCAAAATTATGTTGACACCACTAAAATTGATTTTGCTGTATCATCTGTACTATATTTTTCAGACCCACTTGTTTTTTTCTCAACTACTTCTGCAAAAGCCTTGCTTTGCTTGGAGTGCTAGTGCTCTGTTTAATTACCAGAAAAGTTTGCTCGAAGAACAAATTAGCTGATTCTTTTCTTGAAACAGC